>NC_087210.1:66854107-66889107 GCF_015104395.2 Macrobrachium nipponense
CGTTTTCTGTGTCCTTGTGTCCGTTTTCTTTATCTGTTAAACATCCATCGCAAACACATATTCTCGGCGAGGTACGATGATCATCAGCTTGCTGATTTTATTTTCAATTTCAGCATATGATCCAGGTTATTCTTACCAGAATATATTTGCTATTATTTTAAGTTTTATATTTGTTTCTTAATCCAGGATCGCTGATTCTGGCTGATGTTTCCATTTCATGCTTTACTTGTGGATGATGATAATATTACTTCCCGAAATTAAGCTGTTTGTGTTTTTAGTTTTCTGTAAATGAAAACTATAGTGATGGCTTTGTCTGACCGTCCGCCCTCAGATCTTAGAAAGTACTGAGGCTGGAGGACTGCAAAGTGGTACGTTAACCATCCACCCTCCAATAATCAAACATACCATATTGCAACCCTCTAGCCTCAGTAGTTTTTATTTTAAGTAAGGTTAAAGTTAGCCATAATCGCGCGTCTGGCAACGCTATAGGACAAGCCACCACCGGGCTGTGGTTGACAGCTTTATATGGGCCAAGGCGCATACAGCATTATACACTATTCAGAAAACTCGATTACGCCGATTCGACGCATTTCTTTACTTGTTTATATTACTTAGGTTCTCATTTTAGAATGGAAAGGTTTCAAAGGAAAAGCTATTAATAGACTTCAGTCAAAACTGTATTTCCTATGTTTTTTTATATTGTCAGTTCACTGACTTTCCTCAGCAATTAAATTTCGTTAAACCAAATGCAAAAGAATTTATATCGGACACCGATGGCGTTCAAAACAAGGAGCTTCTAAAATCTGGGGTTGAAGCAAAAAAAAAAAATGTTTACCACTCAATTTGAAGTTTTAAATTCTCTAGTCAGAATCTTTCAAAAAATGGGATTTTTCTCCTTTCTGATAATAGAATTTTCCCTGCCTAACATCAGCCAAAATCTCCTCAAGTTCCTGTTGTTGAAAGGGATATTTCCTTAACATACGACAACGTCTGTCATAGACTAATTTAGAATAAGTTAGTGCATTCAAGGACTTTCAGGGTGTCTTTTGCTTTGATAAATGACATTCAAATTCACAAGGATTCTCAGTTATATGCCTATGATACATATATTGTGATTGTGGGTGTGTTTGTTTTCTGTGTTTATGTTTGTTGCCAAAGCTTTGTAAAAAAGAGAGACAAAAAACACAGGCGTGATCCGAACTCCAGCTTACTCGAGACGCGTGCAAGATTTTTCTACTGACGCATAGGTTGCAAACATTATATTCCTAACTTAACGTGAGGTGGTATTCGCAATTAATACTCAACTTAGTACTACATAAAAGACACAAATGAAACAAGCTCATATATTCTGAGTTATAAATGGAAACACAAAATGATTGAAAATGAATATAGCCTCTAAATTCAATACATCAGATAAATGAAAACGTCTTAAAATCTATGGACAGTTAGCCCGTTGTTTCATCACCCCCCACCCCCCCACCCCCCCTCGCAAAAAAAAAAAAAATGCAATATATCTTATTAGAAACTAATTTCCTGAACTGCTTAATATGCCCACATCATCATTTTTAGTGAAGATAAAATTAATTTATGAAGTGTAGTACAATAAAAAAAATATGGATATTCTGAAATAATTCAGGTATTCGGAAAGAAGGAAGGACTGAAGGTTAGAGATAAATATTTGATAAGAAACGTTTAGTAGGAATAAAACCAAGACGGAAAGTGCCTAAAAGTACAGACTCAACGTATGCATGCAAGATGAAGGTTACTGGTGCAGTAGGGTAGCTATGACACACTAAATAATTTCTTTGCACAAAGGAATCGTCCTCGATTCGATAGTTCAAGATGATAGCTGATAGAGGAAGCCAGTTATTTTATAACGACCATAATACCCTCTAACTTCTCGATTTCGTCACCCCACTTAGGATCCAGATAAAGAACAAGATGAAGAAAATCCCTTACCAAGGTAACTCTATCTCAATTTTAACGGATAATGAAGGTAAACTTGATTTAGACTAACGGTATATTATGTCATTCTTAGAGGCTTAACATTTCATTCTTCTGCGTTTTATGAAGGTTGTTAACGAGCGGCCTTGGGAATTAGTCATTCTAGAATTTTAATTCACGGGAATCTACCCAACTGAGGGATATATACATTTCGCATAATGATAATTCTTCACCAATTGAAATTGAAATATTATTCGTTCATTAACATCAAAAGAATATTACAGCCATATATCCCAACCAATGACCCTTTCATAATGGCTTTTAATTAATAGATTTGTTATAAAGGTTTCGATTCATTCTCTCTCTCTCTCTCTCTCTCTCTCTCTCTCTCTCTCTCTCTCTCTCTCTCTCTCTCTCTCTCTCTCTCTCTCTCTCTCTCTCTCTCTCTCTCTCTCTCTCTCTGGTTTTTCCTGGAATACTTCATTAATCATTCAATTATTCTGATACCTACTCTAGAAATAATTATGCTCGACAATTCCGAGTAATAGCAAACCAGTGAAAAAGTAATTATATACTTAATATCTGGAACAAGTTCGCATGCAAATATAAATTGATCAATTAAATCATTCCGCCACACATGAAATTATACATTGATTATAATTGTTTTAATATTGTTCTTGAAATCATGTACCGAATCTAAATCAGCAGCCGCGTACATTCTCCGGAGTCATTTCTCTCCATCAACTTCCTTTTGTTTGCCCAGGTGCAATACCCTCTTCTGGACCTCACCAACACCATCGTATGTTTTCATTTCTGCTGCCAGGCTCTCTCTCTCTCTCTCTCTCTCTCTCTCTCTCTCTCTCTCTCTCTCTCTCTCTGTCCTACCAGCAATTCTTCATAGAGATCTCTCTTTAAATCTTTAGTTGAAAGTCCATGGATCTCGTCGTTTGGGGCATCATCAACTCCTTGACTCCGAGATCCATTTTTACAGTAAAAGAAACAATTCCCTGTCGAGGTAATGATCTTATCCCTTCGCCCATTTTATTTCAGTTTTCTTAGGAGTCGGAGACTAACCAATAAGCTTTCATTGGCGCATCTCGAGGTTATCTGACCAAATTAATTTTCCCTTTTGTCTAGAACCATAACGCCATTTACGTAATCGACGAAATATGACCAATGGCTTTGACAGGTTCTTTTATTTAGTCCGGCCTTTTCTTATTTTCAAATTGATAAATCAAGTGGCTATGTTTTTTTCCGAATATTATTCCTACTCTTAGTAATAATTTATCTTCCCGAATATATAATTATCCTTTCGTTCTCCCTTTCCCATAGTTCCTTCGCAACTGGCCATTTAATCGCTCTCACTCCTCTCCCTTCCTTCAATCTCCCATCAACAAAAGCAGTGCCTTTTATTCTTTACCCTTTGCTTTCCGCTTTTCATTCAACTCTGCTTTGATTCCTCTCTCCTCGGCCTTTTCACCGTCTCCTTCACCAAATCTACTTTCCCCTCTCGCCTCTGACCTTTCTCGCGCCCTAATGACCAACCCAGAGGGATTATAGGTTAAGGAGGTAGGGCTGAAAGACAGGAGTAATATATATATAACGCGTCTATGGTTATCCTCATACTACTGCAATATCTGTGGCCCCCTTTTTATCGCGCGCTGACGCTGTTCCCTTTTGATGTTCGTGATTAAAAACGTCGAAAAATATGGGAAAATAAAAAGTAAATGAAAAGTAGGGAAGGTGATATTCACAGAGAAGGGAGTCGGATGGTGTGAAATTCGTCAGTGTCCATTTTGAGCTCTCTCTCTCTCTCTCTCTCTCTCTCTCTCTCAGCAAGTTTTTCTTTCTAGTTGATGGAACAAGACAAATGATTTGAATTATTTCATTTTTTATCAAGGCTATAATTACAGTCATTGTTGAGGATATCATTTTAACGTTTGCATACCGGGCTAGCCTTCACGCATGAAACTGCACTTAAGCTCATTAGCTGCGAACTTGACAACAACAGTTATTTACCAGGACTCACACACCTCTCGGATATTAGACCCCAGTACTGCCAACCAGCTTATCGTCATCTTTCCATCCGTATGAGCAGATCATGTTAAAATACTCTGGTCCAAGCTCTCTCTCTCTCTCTCTCTCTCTCTCTCTCTCTCTCTCTCTCTCTCTCTCTCTCTCTCTCTCTCATTTTTTTCTTTTTGCGGCATAAGTGTATCTCTACCTCTCTGAAGTTCCACGTTGGCCGAGTGCATTTCGCGCTTGGCTACCAACCCGGTGGTCCGGCCAACGCGTAACCAGGGCAATTTATTTTTGGTGATAGAAATTCCTTTCTCGATACAATGTGGTTCGGATCCCACAATAAGCTGTAGGTCCTGTTGCTAGGTAACCAATTGGTTCCTAGTCACGTAAAAATATCTAATCCTTCGGGCCAGCCCTAGGAGAGCTGTTAATCAGCTCAGTGGTCTGGTAAAACTATGATATACTTAATCTACCTCTCTAAACAGCTTATTACTTATTTCATTCTTTCTGTCTATGTGTGTCTAGTTGCCAAATATTCGCATTCAGTGCCAACACTTCACTTCCGTAAAGTAGAGTTGGCACATACAATTCAACTTTGCTTGAAGTGGAAACCTGCACCTCTGTTTTCGTCTATCATCATCATTTACGTTTATTTCCCAATACAAATTAACCAGTTCGAGTCTCCACATACCTGCAGACACTAATTTCCATACCTTTTCAGTTTCCATTCTCCTTAATAATATGGCTAACATTGCCTGTCAACTTTTTCCTCTTTCATCTTTCGAAATTCTTTTTCACTCTCGGCAGCTTCTCATCTCTAACCCCCACTAACAAAATCTCACTAAAGCTGGTTCACTTAAGGTAGATTCTTGGATAAGCCCTATGCATACGAGACGTTTGTTTGGCGGCAGCCAATCAGCGGCCTCCAAACCAACGTCTCGTAGGCATAAGGCTCGCCAAAGAATCTACCTTAAGTGAACCAGCTATAGCAACTATCATCTGCTCCACACCGTATGCACAAACTCATGCACATATAACCTGTCCTTTCTCTAACGTCTCTCGTTAATCCATCCACACAAAAATAATTATACTACTTTGATAAATCAAAGTTTACTCCAGCAGAGTTATTCTAACGTCACACGTCACTTTATATAAGCACAAGTTTAGATTTCAACATAAGATCTCCTGACGGCTGTTAGTGAGTTAACTTTTACACCATAAAAACAAGGCGTTTAATGTTTTTTTTCTTCGTGCATTTCTACGTTACACTGTTTTACCTGAATCTTATTAAGCATATTATAATTATTTATTTGCTACCATTATTTACTTATAATAGCCATGTAGGAAAATTATCTTCTAGAATTTTATTATACATCATGAATAGTTTGATGATTTACCCGAAAGATTGCAACCGTTGAAGTGAAAACGAGGAAAATGTAGTACATTTTTCATCCTATGGATATTTCAAAGTGAAGCACGAATTTGAATGGAAAAGCTAAATGGTATTCCATCCTATTTGATGCAGTCAAATAACTCTTGTATAGTCTGCCAATAACCATTTTTTCTCAAATGGTAGACGAAATCTCAATATTTCTCATTTACATCACATCGTCCGCTTTGAAGTTTAACAAGGCGTGATCCAACCTCCAGCTTACTGGGGACACTTGCAAGATTTTCCCCAGACTCATAAGTTGCAAACATCATACTCCTAACTTGATGCGAAGTGGTCTTCGTAATTAATTCTCACGATTAGTACTACTCATACTATCAACAAGGATACAATAAAAAGGACACAAATTAAACACGTTCATCTATTTTCAGTTGTAAGTGAAACAAAATAATTGAATAGAAATATAGCCTCTAAAGTCAGAACATCAAATAAATTAAAAAGTTTTAAAATCGACGGTCAGCTAGCCAGTTGTTTCACCAACGAAAATGAAAGGATCAATAGAAATAATTTTTCTCTACGTTTTAACATGAACATTATTTTCCCATATTTTCATTCTAATAAATAAATCTTAAATATACTATCGTAAAATTCGGGCATCTTTATTAACTCAACACTGAACATCTTTTTCAGACCTTTTTAGGCTTTCCTAACCAACAACAACCCCCCTCCCCGGCCCCCGCACCCCACAACAACAACAAAGTAGTTTAAAGGCTGCTCTGAAGTTTAAAAAGATTACTACTACGGAGAGTTTACATTCGGTATATGTAAACAAGAGTAACTTTTCTGTCGGAACTTTTTTTTTTTTTCAAAATATATTTACGTACATGAAACAGTGTCTTCAGTATATTTCATTATAAGATAGCATTGATTTTACTCTCCGAAGGAACTGATTTATTCCCTGGAATAGACAGGAATTTTCAGCAATACCTCCCTTTATCATTCCATATTATTGAAAAATTATTTATTGTGAATATAAATAAAAGTCCTTATACTTTAATATCACTGATTCACTTCCCACGTCCAAAAAATATAAACACCATTTTTAGACATATATTGGCTCTGCTCATCTGCATTTTGCTTCTCATATCTTTTTACTTATCATTTCTTTACAAAACGGGAGATGTCTGGACTGGAGGGGGTGTGGGGTTGTGAGATGGGTCCTCCTAATCCCAATTGCAACATAAAGAAATTGCATAAAAGTTTTCTCATCTGAATTTATCAGATCCTGAATTGTTCGCTGGCCCGGGCTGCACCCTATCCTTCCGGGTCCAATCAACTTTGCATTGTTCCGAATTTAATTGGATTAGACAGACGTGTGCTCAGCCGCCTCACCCATTGTGAGGAACATGGAGGATGAGATAAGGAAATAAGTTCCCAGTCAGGAAATCTGAGGAACGAATCTAATTCTTATTTTCTTTTTTCTTGTTTTCCTGCTAGATGGTAGGAAAAGGGTGCGCAGAATGTCACACTATTTTCCTAACTGCAATAAAGTTTGGATGAAACAATTTCTAGGTATTTTTAGGTATATTCGTTTTGCCTCTTGTTTCTTTTCGTAGTCTGTCATATACAAAAGGGCCCCACAATAATGAATTCAATTTACCTATCTTTCCCATACTGTTAACAAAATATAATAGTTTTTATCATATGATTTTTCCCTTTAAACTGGGCAATTTCATAAATGGCTTTGGTTCATGCTCTCTCTCTCTCTCTCTCTCTCTCTCTAGAGATGTTTACTCATACATTATATATATGCCATGTGTATCAAATACATTTATATATGTATATCTATATTTATAACATATATATATTATATATATATATAATTATAATTATATATATTATATATATATACTATTATAGCTATCTCTATATCTATATATATTATTTATATATCATATACTATATAATATATATATATATATATATATCTATATTTATATATATATATATATATATAGATATATCTATATATAATTATATAATATATATAATAGATATATATAATAATTTCTTTATATTAATATTATATATAAATAATAATATTATTATTAGAGAGAGAGAGAGAGAGAGAGAGAGAGGAGAGAGAGAGATAGAGAGAGAGAGAGAGAGATAATAATATATAATCAATTTAATAATATTTTATTGATTAATTATTCTATATATTTAAATTATTATTACATATAAAATTTAAATATATAATATAATATTATTATATATATTTATAATATATTATATATAATTAAAGAGAGAGAGAGAGAGAATAGGAAAGAGAGAAGAGAGAGAGGAAGGAGGAAAGGAGAGAAGAAGAGAGGAGAGAGAGGTTTTTTATATTAAACAACAAGCAAAAAATAAAGATGATTAAATACGTGAGAAATCTGCCCTCACCCCCTCCTCGAATAGGTTGGGCAGAAATGATTGATTGTTTGGTTGATTTAGGGTTCTCTGGCGTCCTATAGCCGTTAGTCAGAAGGGGAGAAAAACAGGGGAAAGAGAATTATAGTAAAAATTCCGGTAAAATGTACTCGTATAGAAATATGAGAAAAACAAACTACGCAAAAAATTGATTACGGTTAGTAAAGATATTAAAAAAGGAAATTCAGTGCAAATGGGCAGGTCGCTTAGCAGTACCAGTACAGCCTCGAACATTCAGTTATTAGCATCCATTAACGTGAAAATAAGATGAGTTAAATATAAAAAAAGAAAGTAAATCACCTTTCCTAGTTAGTGACCCCCAAGGGTTTTAACCCGGTATGTAACCACCTTTGCAGCATGTTTGATAAAAGCCCGTTGGGGATGACCGTAAAAACATCAAGAAAGACTTCAAATACCACAAAGAAATATTAATCTTAGAAAACGACCCCCGAGAACCCTTGGGGGTCACTATCTAGGAAAGAAACAAAAATTTTATGTTTAATAGGTATATCGTCATTAACATCCCCGTTTAGCATATGTTAATTAAATAGCATTCCGCCGAAAGAGACCTGGAATTCCAAACAACTTTGAAAGGATTCAAAACGACCTGTTATCAAAGCAAAACGATGCTCTTAGCATTCGGTGTAATTAGCGCCTCTCTCCTCGACAAAATAAAACTTAATTTTCTGCATTTCCTTGGTTGTAGTTCACTTTGCTGAACCGCACACACACAGACGTTCATGGTTGTTCGATATAACCCGACTTTCTGTTATTTGGTCAAACGCTTCTATGCGACCCAGAATATTTGATTTATTGGTTCAAAAAATGGAATGTAATTATTTGTCCGTGTCAAAATTGATGGAAGATCCATCGTAATAATAAGTAAAATAATATGCTATAACCATGATTAATTACCTCATTAAATCACTGGCTGTCTACAGGTTCTTCTAACTCTGAAAAATTGCTCTTTTTGTATCAATATTATCATCCAAATTATGTCATTAGGTGATTGACAGAAGTCGGTAAAAACATTTCTAGTTTTCTGTAAAAGAAAACTATTTGAGATGGGTACTATTTCATTGTCAGTCCGCAATTTTACTGTCCGTCCTCAGATCTTAAAAGTTGCTGAGACTAGAGGGCTGCAAATTGATATGTTGATCAACCACCTTCCAATCATCAAGCATACTAAATTGCAGGCCTCTAGCCTCAGTGGTTTTTATTTTATTTGTTAAAGTTAGCCATGATAGTCAAAATCAAGGAGTAATGAATGAAACGCATAGATAGATAGATAGATAAATAGATAGATAGATAGATAGATAGATACAGATAATTACCAAAAATAATTTTGAATATATATACAATAAAAGACTTTGAAATCGGTAGACTATAGCTTCACTTCTCTGTGAATTCTGAAAGAATGATGAAATTAGAGGGAAAGCGGAGCCTGTAACCAAACCTATTTTCCGCTGCCAAAGAGCGAATTTGTTCCCTTTTCTGCATCAGGATATTTTCCATTTAGAATATTGCTCAGCCATCATCTCTTGCCTTTCCCCGTTCGATTTGACTGTATATTTCCCATATAAAAAGGATTTTCAGTTCAGTAATTTCGAGGAAAGGTAATCGTGCTTTTACCTTATATAATATATATATATATATATATATATATATATATATATATATATATATATACACACACACATTTATATATATATATATATATATATATATATATATATATATATATATATATATATATATATATATATATATATATAATATATATACATACATATATGTGTGTGTGTGGTCTTTTCTATGTATCCTGCATGTGATCTATAAAAATTTGCGGATCACCTTAATATTACATTGAAGACCATAATATATATATAATATACTATATATATATATATATATTATATATATATATATATATATATATATATTCTTCACCTGTGGATATATGTGATAAATGAATCACGTGCTGAAGTGATGATAATCATATTGTGATATTATGTATACCATGTCTCTGTTCTCTGTAATTATGTCGCTTGTACATATTTATTCTTGTAGTGGTACTCCTTCTTACCACTAGGTTTGTAACACTTGTTTTCCTGTTTTGACCTTTTGTATCCTTGCCTATCTTTTAGTTACTGTTCGTCATTTAAGTATCCTTGTCGTTCATTTAGTTTACTTTGGCTTGTAATATTTTGAGAAGGGCAGAGTCGCTCTCAGGCCACCTTAACGACAACATATTCTGTATACACGGTGTAGGATAATCATCTTCCTATTGTTAAAGTAAGTCAGTGTGTTTTCTTTTATTTTGTGTTTCGTTGGTATATTTAATTCAGGTGTTTGTTTAATTGTTTGTCTGTGTGTTCGTTCATTGGTTCATATAATTGTGTTGGTTTAACTTGCGAATTGTTTTCTATTCTACTAAAGTAAATGTCAATGTAATTGCTTGTTATTTCTATTATTAAATTGTTATATTTTGTGATCTGAGTTTTACACGTTCCTTCATTGATTGATATTTCTTAAATGTTCTTATTATAAGCTGTAACAGGCTAGGCTAAGGCTTAGTTTATAATAATTGGGGGCCTGTCCGGGATCTTAAACAAGTAAACACACCTGATTAAACTACCAAAGTACTGACAGTCAAGTCACCGTGAATGTTCCAACGTACGATAATTTAAATTTTTATACATTGTGATTATCGAATAGATTTATTACAGTATGTTGCGTGGGTTCTTTTCTCCTATTTATCTTATAGCGATTTCTCTCGACATTTAACCCTTTAAAGTCCACCCTGGGTTTTATGGGAAACATTAAAAAATCCTCTTAGTATGTTGTAGTATTAGTAAATACAAGACCTTTTTACTCCTGTGTACTTTTACAAAATTTCCAAAGTAAGCGAAATAATTGCATGCAATGAAGTATCCCGTATGGGTGCCTCGGGCGCTCTTAGGCGGACCACGCTCATCCCGTATGGGATCTATTGGGCCGTGCGGGCAACTTTTTCAAGTTTATAAATACTGTTAATTTGCCCATAAATCATGTGATTATTATTATTTATTCATTTTTTTTGTTCCACAATGTATAATAGAAACACTTATATGGCTTTACAATTTAATTAATATAAAAAATAAATATACATTAGATACAAAAATAGTATAAAAATACAGAAAACTCTATAAAAAACTCTAATCAAAAACTCTAATACAAAAATAGTAAAAAAATACACAAAACACTATAAACAACTATCATAACAAACAACTTACTTAGAAATCTTATGGAACAAAGCAAAACAATTTCTTTCTTCAGTAAGGCAAAGGGCAACCTTGCAATCCTCACACATCCAGCGGGAACTGTGGATGTGGCTGCACCAGAACAGAACTTGCAGGTCTGCCTCATGGTGACACGCTTTGGCATGTGTAGGGCAGTGGCATTCTGGCGTGTCTCAATATTTTGCAAAACTGCCTGTTGGCCCTTCTTGGCAAAGCAAAATCTCTGGTGCCAAGAGAATTCCTGGCACCAGGCTTCTGATGAATGTAGTCGGGCAGGGCATGGATATCAATGTTTTCCTTCTTCCATTCATCAGCATGAGACCTCTTAGGGTTAGGCTCAGGTTCCTTTCCATAGGCATCGCTTGAGGGACAACATTGACCTTGCGATCTGAAACAAGAATAAAGTAACATTAGTGAAACAGTAAATGAATCGTGTGTGCATGCATGTGTGCTTGTGTGTGCATGCATGTGTGTGTGCATGTGTATGTCAAGTGAGTATGCATTGCCAGTGCATGTGTGTGCACGTGGATGTCAGTGGGTATTGCAAGTAAACAAATAAGTTTTTAAAATACCCATTGTTTACAAACCATTTAAAGGGCAACAAATTTAAAATAACCCTTATTTATACAACGAGACATTTAAATACAATGTTTTACAACACATTTCTCTCTACTCTCTCTCTCTCTCTCTCTCTCTCTCTCTCTCTCTCTCTCTCTCTCTCTCTCTCTCTAAGGATGTCTCATACTAACCTCTAGAGTTAGGAAGGTCAAAGGCACCGTCCTGAGTAAGGCCTTCGTCAGGAACGTAGGTAGGGTCGTCATCATCACTGTCAATGTCCAAAGGGCTCACGTCGATATCACTTGATTCAGCGTCGTCAGGGGCTACCCATGTTACACGTTCCTGAGTCTCCAATGCAGCATTGCGTTGCCCAGAAAAACATTACTGCTTTGTAACTGCAAAAATAAAAAAAACTATTTTAAATCATGTAATGAAAAAAAAAGTAACTTTCCCTAAACAAAAAAACCTATCATTCAATCCCTTGTAAGGTAATCAATTTATATGCACATGAGCCTAACATCTATAAAGCATCACTGTTATATCTAGAAATATTGTTAAAATTATTCACAAATGTCTAAAACAAGCACTAAAAAAAATTATTTGACGTTGTATTCTGCTGGCCGTTGTAACCATTACGGTCCGATACATCCCTCATGGGATGAGCGTGGTCCGCCTAAGAACGACCGAAGTATCCCGTATGGGATCTTTATACTTTTGTTTTTTATTTAGTCACTACGAGATGTCAGTAACACTACAGCCCTTCTTCAAACCAACATCAAAAGGTAAGCATATCATTAGGCTTCACTATCCCACAGTCACTGTGTACTTACCATGATTACGAAGTTGGGGGGGGGGGGAACTTGGAGGTTACTGCGACACGTCTTGACTGTTTTCCAACTTGCGCACGACTGAGGTGTCTGTCGAAGGCCCTCCAGTCTTTGTGCGAGGGCCTGGTGGCTTCTGATTGGTTGATTCGAAGAGCAGAGGAGTGTAGCTATGAGTTGCCAAAGCGTCAATTTCATACAAGCTCAAACTTGTTCACCACGACTACCCGAAAGTAGCTGTTTTAAAGATCCCAAATGGGATCTCTGGTCGTTAAATGGTTAAGTCATTCCAATTCATGTTTTCGGACATCGCTATTATAGCTGCGGTCGTATCTAAGTTAATGTAGAAAGTAAGAGTTCATTTACATTGGTTCGCCTTGTTTCAAATAGTTTTGGGAGAAATATTATTTTGAAACTTCGTCTTTATGACATTATGGCATCATATTACCTTAGCGCCGTGTAATAGAGTAGGTTTGGAGTTTGACTGGCCTGACAAGCGTATCTACGCTATTCGAAGCATCTAAGTATTATTGCTTTTCATATCGCTTCATTCGTACAGTTTTGTACCGGTAATTATATTTACTACTTTATCGAAGCATCCAAGTATTAACTTTTCATTTTGCTTCTTTCGTACCAGTAATTATAATTATTTATTCTTACCAGACTTGCGTAAAGTAAGAATAGTTCAGTATTACATCACGTGATATATATTACGTATTCTGTAATTGTTTATGCATTGGGAACACTTCTCGTTGACTTTGCTACGTTCTCTTGTGGATTTTCAGTCGCAATGTTTTCAGTAGACGCATTTTTCAGTGACCCTAAGGGAAAACTCAACACTATAGTATATGCTAAAAAGAGTGAATTGTTGGCTTTGGCAGTTAAGTTTGAAGTAACTGCTAGTTCAAGAGACAGGAAAGATGACATAAAAAATGCCATTTTAGAATATATTAAAGAGGAGGAAATTGTAGAAGAACACGAGGCTAGGAAATTCCTGAGTGCTAAGAAAGAAAGCTCAGACGTTGAGCATATGAGGTTAGCCATACAGTTAGAACAAGTAAAATTAGAGGCAGATAAGGAGAGAGAGAGACAAAAGTTAGAAGTAGAGAGACAAAAGTTAGAGATAGATAAAGAAAGGAAAAGGTATGACCTAGAAATGGAGAAAGCTAGATTAGATCATGAAGCTAGTCTAACTCAGAATATGGAAATTGAAAAAAGTAGGATTAGTATAGAACAACATAGTAGAATAATGGCCCTAGAATCTAATCAACCACTCAAGTTTGACTTGACTAAGAGTTTAAAGTTAGTCCCTGAATTTACAGAAACCGATGTAGATGCCTTCTTCCGTAATTTCGAAGATATTGCCTCAAATATGAAATGGCCAGTAGATCAATGGGTTTGGTTACTTAAATTCAAAGTCCAGGGTAAGGCTGCTATAGTGGTTAGTAATTTGGTAGGGGAAAGAAATTATACAGTAGTTAAGCAAGCTATTTTAGATGCATACATGGTAACTGCCGAGGGTCTTAGTCAAAGATTTAGACAATACATTAAATCAAATGCTCAAACTTGGTATGAATTTGCAAATGAAAAACTAAGATTATTTCATAAATGGCTTAAGGCTGTCAATGTTAATAATTTTGAGGAACTCATTAACCTGATTGTGACTGAAGAATTCATGAGAAAACTGCCACAAAATATTAGAATGCATATTGCTGACCGCGAGGAAGAGGATTTAAAGAAATCTGCTATGTTAGCTGACCATTTTTTCTTGATACACAAAACACACAAAGGTACTGAGATGTTTGTAAAGCAAGGCAAAGCAACAGGGTTCAGTGGTGAGAAAGAGGGTGTTAAATATTGTTCATATTGTAAACAACAAGGTCATGACATAAATGAATGTAAAAACCCAACCTGTAAGAAATCTAAGTTTTTTGGCTCTCCGCTGTCCTACCCCGATGTTGGTAAATATAAAGACAGTAAATTTAGCGTAAAAGGTAAAGGAACTATGCATTGTAGTACGCCTGAAAGTGATGCCTTGTTTGCTAATTATATTTCAGAGGGTACGGTAACAATTCCCAATGGTACTCCTGTTAAGTAAGAATCTTACGTGGATACTGGGTCAACCCAAAGCATGATTTACATAGTGCAGTGCCTACAATTTCTTTGCTTGATGAAAAGGTACTAGTTAGGGATTTAAATCACACTAACAGTTTGTCTTTAGCAGAGCTCAATTTAAACTGTGAATATGTATCTGGTAAAGTAAAGATTGCTGTTATCAACACACCATTCCCTGTACATGATGTTCAAGTATTACTTGGGAATGATTTAGCTGGTCAACTAACTTTACCTAACCTTATTTTGTATAATCAGCCACTGGATAATAACTCTAATGATTTGGATATCTTTGAACATTTAATTAAAGAAAATAATTTCATTAGTGACTTAGGTGAAAATGACATTGAGGAAGTAGAGACCGAAGTAGAGACCGATCAATGTGACCAGACTGAGAATTTTGTTGGTGTCGTAACTAGGGCAAAAGCCAAACAAGCTGTGAATGAAGGTGTCCCAGATATAGTAAAGACAACCATTCCCTGTACTAATTCTGATTTGATAAACTTACAACGAGCAGATGTGACTTTAACTAATGCACTTAAACAAGCTTCAACTAAGGAAGTTAAGGTACCTGGCTATTACTTTGATAAAGGAGTCCTGTTTAGGCTGTACCGACCTAGAAAGCTGTCCTCTAATGATACCTGGGCTAATAAAGAAAAACCTGTAGTACCATTAACTTTACGTAAGAATATTTTGAGTGTTGCTCATCAAGCAGATTCCCATTTAGGAGTGTCAAAGACCTACAACCGTATAGCTAATGATTTCTTTTGGCCAGGTATGAAACATGATGTAATTGAATTTGTAAAGAGTGTCATGTCTGTCAAGTAGTTGGAAAACCTAATGAGGTAATTCCAAAAGCACCCCTCATACCAATTGTAATACCACACGAACCTTTCAGTAAAGTCATAATTGACTGTGTAGGCCCATTGCCAAAAACTAAAAAAGGTAATCAGTATATTTTGACTATACTTTGTCCTACCACTAGATACCCTATTGCAATTCCCCTTGGTAACATTTGTGCTAGAAATATTGTGAAACACCTCCTTAAAGTTTTCACCACTTATGGATTCCCTAAAGAAATACAGAGTGATTGGGGTACTAATTTCACAAGTGACCTTTTCAATGAAACTTTAAAGGAATTTAATGTAAAACATACTCTTGCATCACCATATCACCCACAATCACAAGGTGCTCTTGAAAGACACCATCAGACCTTAAAATCATTACTTCGAAAATTTTGTATGGAGACTGGAACAGACTGGGATGAGAGTTTAGACTTAATATTATTTGTAATTAGAGAAGTCCCTAATGATTCCTTAGGTATGTCACCGTTTGAGATGTTATTCGGACATAAAGTTAGGGGGCCACTACAAGTACTTAAAGATATAATGTTGAACAATGATACCTTAGATAACGTAACTGTAGGGCAGTATGTCGATAAATTAAAATGTAATTTTGAGAAAGTCCATAATTTTGCATTTAATAACTTAAAAAGTAGTCAAGATGCGATGAAGGAATACTTTGATCTAAAAACTAAAGTTCGTAAGTTTAAAGAAGGGGATTTTGTACTTGTATATTTCCCTACTCCTAGTTCTCCTCTCCAACATAAATTTTCTGGTCCTTATATAATTCAGAAATGTGTCAATAATAACAATTATATAATCAGTACTCCTGACAGAAGAAAGTCAACCCAATTAGTTCATGTAAATCTCATCAAGAAATATCATGGTAATCCTCCAGTTGCTTTGCATTGTCTATCAGACTCTAATGTATTAGATTCTAAGAAATATAATGCATCAGCACACCAAAGTAAAACCCCATTGCCACATGATGCAGATTTATATCACTAATGATTTTATTTCTTGGACAGACTCTACTAACCAGGAAATATTGCAGAATATTCTAGTATATTTACAGCATCTACCCCGAAAGCAGAGGAGCCAGCTAGCAGAATTATTCCACAAATACAAGAGTATATGTGGGGATGTGCCTCAACGTTGCAGCGATGCTGAACACGACATTTTTTGAATTACAGCCGGTACACGACCAATTCGTCAACACTATTACAGGACCAGCCTGGAAAAGCAGCAACGGATGAAGGAGGAAGTATCATATTTACTGAAGAATGGACTGGCAACTAGAAGCACGTCAGCTTTGGGCTCTCCATGTCTTTTAGTTCCAAAACCAAACGGTAAAGTAAGGTTATGCACTGACTTTCGCCAAATAAACAATGTTACTATCAAAGATAGCTATCCATTACCAAGGATTGATGACATTTTAGATGCCATTGGTAATGCCAAATATTTATCACAGATCGATCTATTGCGTGGATATTATCAGATTCCACTTACAGACAGAGCAAAGCAAATATCTGCTTTCATAACTCCCTTTGGATTATTCCAATATGAGAGGCTTCCATTTGGTTTAACCAATGCCCCCGCCACCTTCCAGCGCTTGGTGAATAGTGTAATTCAGGATCTTGATGGTACGTATGTGTACATCGACGATATTGTTGTGACATCTGACACCTTGGATGAGCCACATCCATCGACTAAAAGCATTGTTTGGTCGTCTTCAGGAGTTTGGACTTACTATTCACCTAGGAAAATCTTCATTTGGTAAAGGGAAGGTTAGGTATTTAGGTCACATCATAGGTAGTGGAGAAATTGTTCCAAAAGATGAAAATATCACTGCTATTGTTGAGTTCCCTGTCCCACGAAATAGGAAAAGTCTTTTAAGATTTCTAGGCATGACCTCCTATTACAGGAAATTCTGTAAAAATTATAGTATAGTAGCCACTCCCTTGATTGACCTAACCAGCCCCAAAAATAAATTTGTATGGTCTTCTAATTGTCAACAAGCTTTTGATCAACTAAAGAATATACTTTGCTCTAATCCTGTCCTTGTTGCTCCTGATCTTGCTCAACCTTTTATCATACAGATTGACGCCTGTGATACTGGCATTGGTGCTGTCTTGATGCAGAAGAACAGTGACACACAGATGCTGCATCCTGTTAGCTACTATTCCTGCAAACTCAAAAAACACCAACGTTCCTATGCGACCGTAGAAAAAGAGCTGCTGGCAATCATCCTAACCTTGCAGAAATATGAAATATATTTCTCATCCAACATCCCGATCACCATCTTTACGGACCATACCCACTAACCTTTCTCGGACGAGCGAGGTTAACAAATCAACGTATTTTCAGATGGTCTTTGTTTCTGCAAAACTTTGACCTAACCATCCACTACATCAAAGGAACTAATAACTGCATTGCGGATGCCCTGTCTCGGACCCACATGGACTCCTGATAGTTTTCTGGAATACACTTCATGAAACTTATAATGTCCTGATAGGCCATTTCTTCAACGGGGAGGAGTGTGATATTATGTATACCATGTCTCTGTTCTCTGTAATTATGTCGCTTGTACATATTTATTCTTGTAGTGGTACTCCTTCTTACCACTAGGTTTGTAACACTTGTTTTCCTGTTTTGACCTTTTGTATCCTTGCCTATCTTTTAGTTACTGTTCGTCATTTAAGTATCCTTGTCGTTCATTTAGTTTACTTTGGCTTGTAATATTTTGAGGAGGGCAGAGTCGCTCTCAGGCCACCTTAACGACAACATATTCTGTATACACGGTGTAGGATAATCATCTTCCTATTGTTAAAGTAAGTCGGTGTGTTTTCTTTTATTTTGTGTTTCGTTGGTATATTTAATTCAGGTGTTTGTTTAATTGTTTGTCTGTGTGTTCGTTCATTGGTTCATATAATTGTGTTGGTTTAACTTGCGAATTGTTTTCTATTCTACTAAAGTAAATGTCAATGTAATTGCTTGTTATTTCTATTATTAAATTGTTATATTTTGTGATCTGAGTTTTACACGTTCCTTCATTGATTGATATTTCTTAAATGTTCTTATTATAAGCTGTAACAGGCTAGGCTAAGGCTTAGTTTATAATAATATATATATATATATATATATATATATATATATATATATCATTATATATTATATATATAATATAATTGTTATATTAAATATACATATATATCTATATATATATATATATATAATGTTACATATACTACATATACACATATGATGGCGTTTTTTATGTAGTATGTAAATTTACTGCCCACATCAGCAATTTAACATTGGACAATATATTTCGCTTTTACCACATTTACAGCTCTGCACACCGTTAAAGGACTAATGATTTCAGTCAGATAATGAAGAGTAATTAGCTTGTTGATTCCGTGATGATTAAAGTCTATATATTCACCAATCTAACTGACATTACATCACGCCTGTCCATAGAGCCCAGTTCGAATCTGATAAGTTTATATTGTTGTTTTAATTGATGATGGTATTCATTTTCATACGGAAATTTGCTCTTGTTTAAAAGAGGTCTGGTTCACTCCAGTTAATGCTAAGTGCCGAATCCCTCATATAGCTCTCTGGGAAATATATTCATAGTACAGAAACTGGGACAGATGTTCCCAAATTGCCTCACAAACGTGTCTGATATAATAATGTACAGGGGGCTCAACTTTTCCAGCCCTTTGAAAAAACTGATCTTATTTTCACGGGACCAAAAAGCTTAACTAGTCACTCAATTTTGAAGATACCATAAATGAGGAACATTAAGTTCCTCTTCGCTCTGCTTGTTGTCAAGGGCACCTTTCAAAAGAGGTAACTGGTTTAAACAAGTTATATTTATTTTCAGCGTGTTCCGCGTCATAGTAAATGCACTCATTTTCCAAACATTATACGCCAACTGCTCTCCATGTAATTCCGTCTATAATCGTCACTATACCAGGATTTCCCATCGAAAAGGTATTCAACATTATGTTGATAAGGGTCTGCATCGAAGGAGTGACGTTTCATAGGGGTGACATAACAAAAGAGTGACATAAATACCGTATTAAAGGAGTGACATTTTATTGGAGTGACAAAGTAACCAATAATTATAAAGATTATGAAATCATTAATTAATCAAGACGCTTATTTTAATTCCTTTTATGTTTTACTTGGTTGGAGTGCTACATCAACGTGTCAGATTGAAAAGGGGAACCGAACAAATTCCCGAAAGCTATCCAAACAGTTTTATCTGTAGATATATGTACAATTACATAACTGTGGATTTATTTCCCCATGAAATTTTTAAGTTTTCATTAAAATAAAATAGAACCGAAGCATTGTTAACATATTTCAAATATTGTCTGGACGGTTGGATGGTTGTCAGCCCTTTGAAATTTATATCTGAGGCTTCACCCCTTTGTTATGTCTCCATGGAACTGCTCCCCTTTGGCAGACCTGTTATTAAATGAAACAATAGGCTCAGCTTAGTTAAAAGACTTTGACCAATGCCGGACTGAAATTTCACTCAAAATTCCATTCCAGCCCTATTCAGATTTAATTATTATTCCACAAGAGCAGGATACAGCTCGATAACTTGAGCAGTTAAAATTGCTCTAGAATCTAGAGCATGGTCAGGCAACCCATATTGAGGACCTAAAATACTGTTAATAACAAGAGGGAAGTCGGTGAACATCAGCCCCAAGTAATTACCAGTATATATATATATATATATAATATAATATTATTATATATATATATATTTAATTAAATAATATATCATATATATATATATATATATATATATATTTATTTAATATAAATATATATATAATATATATATAATTATTTTTAATTTTATTATATATTATTTTATATATTTATTTATATATTTTTTATATATTAATTTAATATTTAATTTATATATTTAATTTAATATATTTATATAATTTACTATATATATATATATATATATTTATATAATTTAATTTAATATATTTATATATTTATATAATAGTTTATAATATATTTATATTTATATATAATATTTAATATATTTATTTATATTTACTATATATATATATTTAATATATAATATTATATTAATATATTTATATATATATATATTTATTATATATAATATATTATTTATATATTTATTATATATATATAGATATAATATATATATACATATATATATATATATATATATATCTTATATATATATATATATATAAATTATATATAACTATTATATATATATTTTTAATTAGGATATATATATATATATTTATATTATATATATATATTTATATATCTATAATATATATATATATATATATATATATATATATATATATATATATATATATATATTTATATATATATATATATATATATATATATATATATATATATATATATATATATATATATATATATATATATATTATATATTACCTATTTATATATATATATATATTTATTTATATATAATATAATATTTTAATATATTTTAAAGGTATATATATATATATATATATATATATATATCATATTATATATATATATTTATATTATATATATATATATTATATTTATATATATATATATATTTTATAATATATTATAATATATATATATCTATATATATATATATATATATATATTATAAGATATATATATATAATTAGATATATATATATATAGTATATATATATTTATATGATAATATATATATATATATATATATATATATATATATATATATATATATATATATTTATATATATGATATATATATATATTTATTTAATATATATATATATATATCTATATATATATATATATAATTTTATATATATATATATAATATATATATAGATATATATATAATTATATTTTATATAATATAATATATTTTTATTATTATTTATTATATATAGATAATATATATAATATATATATATATATATATTATTATATATTATATATAATTTATATATATTATTTATTATATTTTTTATTTATATATATATATTATAATATTATTATTTATATATATATTTTATATATTTATTTTATCTTTTATATATATTTTAATTATTTTATTTATTTATTTTATATTATTTATATATATTTATTATATTTATATATATTATTATATATATTTATTATATTTATATATTTTTATATATAATATATTATATAGTATTTAATTATAATGTATGTATTTAACACAAACAATTTACCGGTCTCTTAGGACCAAAATATCTAGGAAAAGCAATTTGCTATTTCCCTATTCAGATTTAAATATAATGGCTGAAAGTACGTAAAGAGCATATCAAAGAAATACCTGGAAGGAAATCTACACATCACTTATCTATCCCAAATTGTGAAGATTATCGTTTAACAGACGGTGTTGATTAAAGTGTGACCGCGTTGTTTATTTTCCGCCAGAACAAAAACGTCCGTACAAGAGAAGACCCTGAAATCTGTCAATGCCAATCAGATAAACATTGCGAATCTGTTATTACAGGAATTACGTGAAACCGATTTCTGTTTGTAATCCTGTCAAAATGAACGTAATTACCAACCTCCGTTCACTTTCACCAGTACTGAAGGATGTGCTTAACAGTTATACTGGTAATTATTAGCCAAAGTATTTGTTTTTTACATCAGCTGTTTTACCTGTTTTGGTTATTTCATGAACATATGTACTAACTTTTTCAGGAAAGACTGAAGAAAGTTAATTTTCCATAATGTTCCTATTCTTTTCCATCTGACAGAGACAAAAGCATTTTCTTAAGTGTGTTTTTCCCTTAGACTGGTGTATGATGATTACTTTTGATGGAGAACGAGAGATTCTTTAATATACGTTTTAAATTTTTGATCGGTGTTTAATGAATACCTAGGCCTATCTTTGATGGAGGGGAGATTCCATTAGGCTTGCTTTTCTTTCCTTTATCGGATTCCAGCGAATACCATTGACGGAGAGGGAGAAGGTTCCAATGATATTTGCATTTTCCTCTGTGTTCATTATTTAAAGAATACAATTGATTTTGAAGTATTTTATTCACATCGGCTTCATCGCCGATTTCCTTTTTTACGACAGTGGAGTTCATTGTTGCAAACACATAAATAAACATCACATCTGCATATTCCACGTTACTGGAACGGTAAGGCATTGTCTCCAGTTTCTTGCTCACAAAATGAATAAGGAATCTGACACTTGTAACTTGAACACACACTGTAGAAAAGCGAGGCTTTTTAGAGTAACTAGTGAAGTGATCACCTCCAACCCCATCTCCATACCAGTTCATACTCCGACTTCCGGTGCGTGCGGTCTTACTTGGCCATTCAGTGATAACGGTTCTTCTATAAATTCACCTCACCGACAAACGAAGCCCTAAAATGCATGTTTACAGAATATTTTCTGTTCAGGAAGACTTTTTCTTTCATTTCCCCAAATATATGCAAAAACTTGTGTTACACCCTGTATATATATATATATACTATATATATATATATATATATATATATATATAGTATATTTTTATATTATATTTTATATATGTATATAGTATATATATATATATATATATATATATAATATTATATTGTATGTATGTATGTATGTATATAATTAGACTTGGCATTCCTAGTTAAACTTGAAAAAACGTAGTTTTCTTAGAATACTTAGTTGTAAATCTGTTTTGAAAAGTTTTTAAAATTCTTGCAATGTATTTTAATTGTGATTCATCTCTGCAGTATAATATAAAATGGTAACTTGAAAATATCTAGTTCATTTCAAAGATATGTGAAGCTCTGATTTAAATGTATATAGAAAAAGAGAATAGTCGAGATTGACAGGTAGAGAATCAGGAAGACTTACATAGATACACAGAGGCAAACAGAAGGAATTCCTATATATTTTGTTAATAATAGTTTCACGATCAGAACTATACCGCAGTATGACAAACGCGCCAGGCACAACCGAGGGGCCTTATCCAGCAAATGAATATTGGTATCGTCGCTCACAACTGAAGCATGAAATTAAAACTGGAATCAGAAAGAAGCTTATTGGCTTCGAAACTTTAAAATTTGAAAATCTGGTTATAAAGGGAGAGAGAGAGAGAGAGAGAGAGAGAGAGAGAGAGAGAGAGAGAGAGAGAGAGAGAGAGAGAGATAGTAAGCGGACGTCGGTGAACCATGCACGGAGATTTTGTGGAATAAAGAAAGTAGGTGAGCATCAATAAAAAAAAAAAAAAAGAAAGTAAGCCAAGCGGAAATAAAACAAATAAAAAAATGCGTTGCCGAGTTTTCTGTACAGCGCATAATGCTGTATGAAACGTTCAGCCATGGGCCAAGAAACTCTCAGCTGCTGTCCATGAAACTCTCAGCCGCGGCCTATGAAGCTTTCAGCCAAGGCCTGGTGTTAGCTGTTAGATAAAATCAAAACTACTAAGGCTAGAGTTCTTCAATTTGAAATGTTTAATGGTTAGACGGTGAATAATCAACATGCGAATTTGCAGCCCTCTAACTTCAGGAGTTTTCAAGATCTGACAGAAAAAGTGCGGACGAAAAGACAAAGCCATCTCAATGGTTTTCTTCTACAGAAAACTATAAAGTGAATCATTACACCTGAAGAACTTGTGATGAAAGCGTTTGTCGTGTGGAATTAAATGTAAATAGAAATAACTAAAAGGAAGACGCAAAAATCAACGAGCAGTCATTCCTAAACCACTCTATTATTTATTTATTTTTCTTTTTTACGTTTGACGTATTTGGGGAGTAATTCATCATGAAGTAGCCATGATGCAAGTTATTAAATAATTTGCTTATCGAGGGTTTCATATATTACCGCGTATATATTAGGGCGATACAAGTAAGTCAGTCTAGTCTATTTTATTGTTTTATTTATTTATTTTTCTTTTTGGCTAATGTACGAACGTATATCTCTTATTATATTAACGGTAAGTTCTCTTTTGGTTCCAAACTAACTTGGATAACAGTTGTAGGTTAATAGTAACTTTTAAATATGAGACCATTAACAAATAATTTGACAGATACGGGGACAGCATCCACTCAGATCGATTATTACTAACACACACACACACACACACACACACACACACACACACACACATATATATATATATATATATATATATATATATATATATATATATATATATATATATGTGTGTGTGTGTGTGTGTGTGTGTGTATTCAGGAGATGAAGCCTTTCATACGGTACAAGCCCATGGGTGCCATTGACTTGAAATTCAACTTTCCAAAGAATATGAAGTTCATTAGGAAGAAGTAAGACGAGGTAAAGGGAAACACAGAAAGAAGAGACTCCAATTATTAAAAAAAAATTAATGAATCAACAAATATGATTAAGCAAGTGAAGAACCAAACAAACAGTGGAGGTTAATGACCTAATTAGATAAAAAAAGTTCATATAATTTAATACAAGCACTCCTCGATAGACTGACTGGACTCGGCATTACTTAATCAAAATACATTTACTGCTGAACCAACATTCATTAATACCTATATTCATTACTCATCGTCAGTGAAGCCCTGTTGTCTTGGATTTCAGAATATCCTTTGAAAATACCTCTGTGAATAAACAGGTCATGCTAATATAATAGCATATTGCTTCTGCTGTTCAATAATGACCGTTAATGGTTTCATGTTTCACAAAATAACATGCATGACGACTGCCTGCCCGTTCCTAATTACGCCGTCGTATTTGTTATTTGCTACTTAATGCATTATTATAGAATCGTGATTGTAAATGCATAATATCGATGCCGCTGCATGTAATGTAGTACAATTCGGATATACTTCGACGCTGAAATGTATCATATATCCTTACCTGTTTCGGTGTCAAAGGAAAATTTTGCAGCAGATACACAGGTCTAGAACCCATCGATGGCTGTTAGGACTTTTAAATTAACGTCATCTCAAGGAATATGATGATGAATGGGAGGATAACATCGTGTAAGAGGGGATTGGTGCAAGGTGCTACGGATTATATACTTTATATATATATATATATATATATATATATATATATATATATATATATATATATATACATATATTATATATATATATATACATATATACATACATACATAAATATATATACATACATATATATATATATATATATATATATATATATATATATATATATATATATATATATATATTATATGTATGCATTCATGTTTGTATGTATGTATTATCGTGGTTGTGTCTTTGCTGGAGTATGAATCACAATGCAGTGTTTTGTGGGCGCTTTTCATGGAGTTATTGAATCTTAAGCCCATTAAATGGGAATCATATTTCCTTAATTTCATTCTTAGCTCAAACGATTAATAACCAAACATATGTCTTTCTTGTGTGGTTGAGAACTGCTTAATATATAGGTCCATTACAGTCAACTATTGTATATTACCAGTATTAGAATGTTACAATTTACCTATACAAAGAAATCATTCCACTTTTTTTTTAACTTACTGCCGACCACTATAGTTTCTTGACTTTCCAATCGTTGTGTCCTTAAGTGTATATCAGAAGAATTCCTTGGTGGTTGAAAATGTAAACGACTAAAGCTTTTAGATCCCAAATGATATTCTATAAAGGTGATTGATAAATGTGTTAAAGGGAATCCTTATCATGGTCAAACATATATGAAAGATGTAAGGAAGCGTCAAACTCTTTAGCTTCAAATGACCTTCTATGCTACAGCACAAAAAAATAACTTAGATAAAAAGTCAGTTAAAGAATAATATTTGAAATATACTCTACTGAAACGAGTTGTGTGTTACTTTCAAATTAGTGTTAACTAATCTTTCCTATGGGCGAACTCTTGCATGAGCAGAGACGTAAAAGCATATTTGCATATGAAAACATTTCAGAACCTTCCCCAAACGAATGGGTATATAAAATCACATCCATGTCATTACGAATTCCACATGTTCCTGTATTTAGAAAATGTATAGAACTATAAATGTAAGCTGTGTAGGCTCCTGTAGCTTATGTTTTATGTATATAAAAGTTTCTTCTTAAAAAATATCCCGTTAAAGACTGAGGAATAATTTACAAAGTCGTAGCTGTAATGTTTAGCGATTTATTTAAATATACGATACGAAATAGTAGAGAGAAGAATCCCTAGAAAAATGGCCTTCGATTATTATTGCTATTTCCTGGTCCCATTATCCATAAATTTACCACGCCCTACAACCCATCCGCCCCTTCCCTGTATTTATCCGTAGGGCTTAATCTCCTATATGAAGAGACCAGCAATATTCACGTCAAAAAAAAGAAAAAAAAAATGAGAGAAAGAGAAAATATTACGGTGGTGATACTTTACATCCTCCGTAAAAGGGAAACATTTCCATCTCTCCCTGTCGTCAGCTTAGTTGCTTATCCTCTACCCTTTCCGTCCTTTTCATTTAACTAGTCTCTTAAGGCGATCGGAAAACGGCAAGAAGGATAAGGACAGATAAAGGAGATTTGGGAAGGAAAGGAGATAAAATGGAGATGAGATAAGAAATGACAGAGAGAAGGGATGGAAATGAACAAGAAAGTGAAAATAAGGAGAGGAAAGAGGGAGTGTTAATATCAGGTTAAAGGCGGAGAATAAAGGGAGTGATATGAAGGAATAAAGTACAATCAAAGCAGAAGCGAAGAGAGGGAGAAACTTAAAGGGAAAGGGACCTTTAGCCAGAACAAATAACTGGAAATTACTGGACGAGAGAGAGAGAGAGAGAGAGAGAGAGAGAGAGAGAGAGAGATAAGTAAATGAATGGTGTCTGAGAAGTCGGAGAAAAAAAATCAAAGACTATCGTGTGAATGTCATAAGATAAACAGAAATTACCACTAGACAAGGAGAGAGAGAGAGAGAGAGGGAGAGAGAGAGAGAGAGAGAGAGAGGGAGAGAGAGAGAGAGAGAGAGAATAGATAGCGACATAAGTAAATGAATGGTTCTGAGAAGTCTAAAAAAAAGATAAAAAGAAATTGCCGCTAGACGAAGAGAGAGAGAGAGAGAGAGAGAGAGAGAGAGAGAGAGAGAGAGAGAGAATAGATAGCGATATAAGTAAATGAGCGGTGTCTGAGAAGTAAAAAAAATATCCCTGACTATTGAGTGAATGACATTCTATAACAAGAAATTACCACTGGGCTAATAAATTCGACAGCTGATATAGTACATTAGCTATTGAATCCTGTTTATGAGAGTTACATACGCATGCCAGACTTTGTGGATATTTAATATATCTTTTTTTTTTTTCACGTTGGGATAGCCTCATACCCCTAAGAAAGAACCATTCTTGATGATGATAGCTCCTACGACCGAACTTGTTTGAAGAATTTGGGTTATGGATATGTGGAGGATCTATAATATAGGAGCTTACAGGGGAAAGTGAGAGTTATGCAGTTAGATGCAATGCATTCGAACAGGAAAAGGAGAAGGCATGGTATACAGCTATACGAAAACCCTTCGAACGAAAGCAGATTGTGAAATACAGAGAGAGAGAGAGAGAGAGAGAGGGGGGGGGGGAGGGGGGGGGGTTCACTGAAGCCAGAGTTCAAATAATATTTTTTTTAATGAAATATCCGTCAGTGATGTAATTATCAATAAGTAAAAATTCACGAGTGATAAATCAAAAGGAAACTTAAAATACTTCTTCTTTGTTGATTGGTAAGAATCTGGAGGCCCACACCGCGCACTGTGCTGGCATAAAGCTGACTTATTCTAGAAACAAAAAGTATCCAATCAGTATTGAAAACAAATCAAAGCTCTCCAAACCAATGTTAATCATTGTAGTGGAATGTTTATATTCCTATGAATCAGACTTTTCATGTTCCCCATCTAGATTATTTAATTAATGAATATCTTATGAAATAACAATAATTATCCTCTGGTTTTGAATGTTAAACTTTTTGAAGATCTGAGGAAGTTGACAGCTTCCTTAAATGTATTTATATTTACCTATTTAATATTTTAGCATTATCAATGCAATGATACTATGGGGAATCATTACGAATAAGGAAATCCGTTCATAGACATTATGGTTTAGTTTGCAAAGAAATAACTAAAATTCTCTGTTGGTAATTTATGAAATGTCAGTACTTCTAGCCATAAAACAGTATATTTGTCTACAGAATTAAGAGTTAAAGAAACGTGCGTTTTTCTGGTCTTGTCTTGTGGTCGAAGAAAATCATATGTCAT
The DNA here is from genome assembly GCF_015104395.2 of Macrobrachium nipponense. NCBI lineage: Eukaryota > Metazoa > Arthropoda > Malacostraca > Decapoda > Palaemonidae > Macrobrachium > Macrobrachium nipponense. The sequence continues at coordinate 66,882,826 of NC_087210.1, forward strand.
TTTCCCACTATTTCTTAATAACTTCTGTTGGACGTCAACAAATCCCAGTTTAATTCACCTTTTCCTTTGCCTTAGCTCCATTTTCTTTCATCTTTCCTCCATCTTTGTTTTCATCGTCTCTTATCCCCACGCCTGTTGTTCTCCCTACGACCTTACCCTTCAATAGCCTTGACGACAACTTTTGAGAAAATAGTATGGGATAATGGAGGTGAGGGGAAGGGCTAAAGACCTATATGGGACCCTTCCCTGATATAACCGTCAATGTGCTTTTCTTACTTTTAAGAGCGTGGGGAAGCCTTCCCTTATTTCTTTCGTGCATCAAACACTTCAAGTCAACTAGTGGATGTTGTTTATGGAAGCGGATGTTCGGGAATGAAATTTGTAAAGATTCTCGTGCTTTCAAAGTAATAAGAACGCTAGTCTTTTGTTTTTTTATGACAGAATTCTAAGTATTAAACATGATTAGTTAAGTATATATTAGATTTACCTGACCACTGAGCTGATTAACAGCTCTCCTTAGGCTGGCCCGAAGGATTAGATATTTTTACGTGGCTAGGAACGAATTGATTACTTAGCAACGGGACCTACGGCTTGTTTGGGATCCAAACCACATCGAGAAATGAATTTCTATCACCAGAAATAAATTCCTCTATTATTTTCACAATTGAACATATTTTGATGGCAATTCACAGTTTCCAAGTAAATATTTTCATCAAATACAGTTATGAAATAACAAAACTGTGAGCATGAAACATAGAAAACAGTGGAATTTCTTCACAGCTTATCTCAGAAACGAATCGTGAAGTTACAAAATCGAAGTTCGTTAACTGAAGAGAGATTTGACGTTTTTGGTCTACTATCCAGGCAGCCTTTCGAAGTCTTGACCATGTGTATGTCGTGTCAACTTCATTTATATTAGACGTGAGCTTCATCAAAGTTGTTCATGAAAATGTAAAAAAAAATTGATACTACCTAAGCATAATGCCAATTCAAATATATTTATGTATTTCTTATAAGGCAGGTGTAACAGAAATTTGTCTTGTTAAATTGCCTAAGAATTATAATCTACTAAAGCCCTTAATGGTGCTCTTAATATAGAAACGATTTACTAACACTGAAAATCATACGAACAATTACACGAAGATTGTGAGACTCATTACAACAGAATCATTTGATCACTTTCTTTCTTAAAGATAAGAAAACTGTGATGTACCAGATATATTTTTTTTTAATTTAGTTCAATTATCAGTTTTCAGCAACCTGCTTTCGTTCCAATGCTTTTTATATAACTGTACAGCGGACCCTCACCTTCCCCTGTATATCCATAACCCAAATTCCTGAGCCACTTTTGGTCGTAGGATCTGCCATCATCAACGAGGGGTATTTCTTGGAGGTATGTAGACCATCCAACATAAAAAATAAAAATAAAATAAAATAAAATAAAGAAATATCCACAAGCAAAGTCTAGTATACACAGACACCATCCCATTAGTTGTTAGATTTGTCCACTTTGGGGAAAATTCTTTTTCGTCGAATGCCATTTACTTATTAGATAGTTAGATTTTCTTTTAGAACTCCTAGAAAAACGTTGGTTTACTCATATTGCTATCGACTCTCTCTCTCTCTCTCTCTCTCTCTCTCTCTCTCTCTCTCTCTCTCTCTGCTGTCGACTATCTCTCGCTCTCTCTCGCTCTCTCTACGTTCGACCCTCTCTCTCTCTCTCTTTCTCTCTCTCTCTCTCTCTCTCTCTCTCTCTCTCATACACACACACACAAATTTAAAGGCAAATGTCCTCAATAATGTTTAACCTCAGTATTTCAATCCAAGTCAGCTTTCATGTCACTAATTCGTCAGAAGTTTTATACTACATCCATTTATTCTTTGCACGAGAGTTTGAAGATTCTCGCTTGATGAAAAATAAAGCATTTCCCCCTGTATGGTGAGGATGATGTTATATGAAATTCAGCTACTTATAATTATTTTTTAATACGTTCCCTAGAGATTACTTTATTAAATTAACATCTCATTACATCTTCATCTTTTCTTTTTATAATCCTTTATTTTATTTCCTTTGGCGGGTTCATTATATTGTTTATTTTTATTCCCGCTATTCTGCCCTTCGTTTTGACATGTCTATGGCCATTATGACCATACCGAGGGGACTAATATGGGATGGAGGGGGTGGGGGCTAGGGGGGTTAAGGGGTTTTACGGACTCCTTTTGCTCGTATAGACGCCATTCTCCTTTTATTATAACTTTTTTAAGAGCGTGAATATCCTGCCCATTTCCATTTTTGGAATTAAACGCTACAGCCTAAAAATTGGACGAGGATGAGGGGAGGGAGCAATAATCATCAACGTCATAGTTTTTTGTTTTAATAAAGTTCAGTTTCTTTGATTATTAACCTTGCAATATTTGTCATTGCAACTGACATTATAAGAAACGTAGTCTCTTAGTTGCGTGGTGCCACTTAATATTGTTAGTACACAGCATCTTAATTTCTGCCATAAGTAAATAACAAATAGTAATATTGATTTAACAAGCATTTTTGTATTGCTGCATATTGAAACATATCCTGTACGAACAAAACTTAATGAACAAGAGTTGAGAACTAAAGGCGTTAGAAAAAGTAATCGTAAAACCTCCTAAGGTGGCATGATGAAAGATTTTTGGACAGCACTTGGGTGTATCATGCCAGGTAGAGGACATCGCACCGTGATCTTAGTTAATCATCTTCGAGTTGCTTTAAAAACACATTCCTGTTATTCTGATATGGCGATATTCTCACCTGTTCCAAGCATCTAAGTAAAAAAATTCAGCTGGATCGAATATTTTACCTTTTAAGGCGAGGGTCAATGGTTAACACTAAGCTAGAATTATTTTGGACAGGTAAAACAAATCTATACTACAGTAAGAACGCCATGTCTTAAAGGAAATATATTGCTTTAAAACATATAAGTTTTATTCACAATGCCCTATGAACTTTTGTAACATATTTAATTGAAGTGCTTTAGGGTAGCCCCGTAGGTAGGGTAGTGTAGTGAGTGCAACTGATACGGTGCACTGTAGGCATTACTTAACGTTGTTTGCAGCGTCCCTGCGGCACCTGGCTGCAACCCCTTTCATTTCTTTTACTGTACTTCCCTTCATATTCTCTTGATTCCGTCTTGCTTTCATAGTACAACAGCGAGATTTTCCTCTAAGATTTTCTAACCTTTCTACTCACAATCTCCCTTTCAGCGTTGCATGACCTCATAGTACCAGCGATTGGCCATTTTATTTAGGGTCGACTCATAAAGGCTAACTGAAGACGCCTAACTTATAGTTATAATACCAAGGAGATATAGTACAAGTTATAAATTTAAGATGAGTCTTCGTACAAGTTGACCACACTAAATGGGTCGAGCGAAATTTTAATTTGGTTTATTTTAACTTTTATCCTAGCATCCTTTATCTTTAGAAAGCAATGTTCGAACCTCAACCGGTATTTCACCAATGTGGTAGAGCAAATATTTTGCTGTGCAATATTGTACCGAATACGTAGCCTAAATTCGCATTAACACCAAGAGTAGTTCTTTCGTAGAATATTATTGACAAAAGTAATAGGTAGAGAAAGCGTCCTCTGTATGCTCTTTATTCAGTTAAATATCAGAAGGCGTGTTTTCTCTTTCTTTGCCTCAAATGAATTTGGTTGTGAATACAGAGGATTAATTAAAATGTGTTTTATTCTAATTTGCCCGATATTATCTACAAAGAAGCTAGATTAATATCAACTGGAAATGTATATTCATACTACACTAGATTCTACACAATTACGCTACTGAACAAAAAGTGAATACAGAAACAAAATTACATTTTTATATAATACCGGTATTCATAATCTGTTTCGAATGCAATACTTTTAAAAAGAATATTGAAGTAATGCATTTGCCTAAATTAAGGTGACTGTCTTATTTTTTAAAAATCATGATAACTTTTTTTTTTTAATTTCTCAAACGCATTTCCTTTATCTATCTTAATCGCTTCTTGATGTTCCCATTCTCTCTCTCTCTCTCTCTCTCTCTCTCTCTCTCTCTCTCTCTCTCTCTCTCTCTGTCTGCTTCAATTCTTTATGAAAGCCCTTCACCATTGATCATTTAATTTACTTCTGATGTCAAGAGTTCATTAATCATTTCCATTGATACAGCCATCACATTATTCTTTCATCTTTCTTTTCGTTTATGTGGATGAAGTGGTATGGCGTGGGGATTATCGCTCTTTGATAAAAAATAATTCTTTCCCTCTGTATATATTAGTTCATCCGGAATCAACTTTCCGTCATCGGTTTTTTTTAATCTTTTTGCAGTTTGATTAATCTTTCATTTCCCCTTTCTCGAGTCCTTTTGATACATTCATATTATTATTCGCTATTTATTTTCCTTGCCGGTTTTTCACTTCAAATTATGGGATCTTAAACATCAACTCACTTATTTCAATAAGGTCAGTTTTTATAAATCACCTGCATAAACAAACTGGTTCATTTTACGCTATTTCCTTTACATCTCTCTCTCTCTCTCTCTCTCTCTCGTCAACCAAACCTTCCTCTTTGCTCTTCCGCAAAACTGTTACTTATTTGTCCTGTTCCAGTCGTTATATTTCTTTCAGTTGACTTTTTTTTTTTATTTCCATTTCATTCATAACTGAAATGTTTTTCTGTCTCCTATATCGTCTCCCAATTCTGGTTCACCCGTTCTCAACCGTCTGTCGTTTTAATGTCTTCTTCAAAAGAATTAAGAAGAAGAAGAAGAAAAGAAAAAGAAAAGTTGTTAAAGAGAGAGGGTGGAGGGAAATGGAGAGCAGTTCGTTCTCCAGTCATACAAAAGCCATCCTAATATTTTGTCTCCCTTTCCAGAGAGTAATATGATTTTTCTCTTGATACTGTGGATTAAACTCCAGAGATAAAAGTGGGGGAAGTGGGATGAAGGGTAGGAATTGCGTAATCATGGTAATAACGAGAGGATGGAGTAATAATCGCCACGTGTCATTTTTGTAATGGTTCTCCCCTTTTTAACATGACAGCGTAGACAGCTGGATTAAGTTCAGTTACGTTAGACGATGAATACCAACGTCATATTTGCGCGTGACTTAGTCAAATTAGGTATAATTTTCACATGAATTTAGCTGCAATTGCTTTGAAGCATTCCAGGTATGTTTCTATGATACTCAATCAAGCGCGAAGTCTTTTCAATATTGTAAATTCATATCTATAGTTTTCTATTTTGTTATCTATAGGAGTGTTAGTATTCTTGCTTTCACAGATGCACGCTCGAAGTGATCGTAAATTGTTTTCACTGTCTGTAGGCACAAAAAAAAAATGTTTCTAGAAGATATAAGTACGAATATTGGTATCCTTGGATGTATGACGAAAGCTTTTGAGAATTTGAAGGTTATTTATTTATGATTATTTATTTATGACTTATCAGATTATTTATGACTTATCATGACACATTTTTTCTTTAATAAACAGGAGGCTGAGAGAGTAAATGAATGAAATGAAGAAATTCCTGAATACAGAAGCCCAAGTCAAAGAATGTCCTAAACAACAAGTGCCGACATCGCATGGTCGATTACTGATTACATAATTTTCTCTTGAAGTAATATACCCGTATATCAGTTCAGCGCCCTGTTTATTCAGTCGAATGTTGTATAATTTCATGTTGTAGCCAGAAATATATCACGAATGCTTGATTATTCATAAATAAATATTCTTTTTTATATCTCTCCCACCTCACCTAAAATAAAATATTATAGACAACTACTTTCTTGACGCTTAAACAATTTCTGTCCCCGTAAATTCCACTGCCTCAAAATGACAAAGTCCCTCTTTAACCATTCCTGCACCGTATGATTTCCGAAATTCCCAGGAATGGAGAAAAAATGAAAGTATGAATTTAAAGAAAATCACGGTTACCATTTTGCAACTGCGCACAGTAATCACTCTACCTTGGAGGCAACACAAGCAGAGTTCGCAAAATGCCTCGAGCGATTAAAGGTGAGATTGGGGAGCTGAATTACGAGTAGAGCTGGAAAAGTTCTCGTCCAGAGTATGTAGATCAGGTTCTGTAATGTAAAAGTAGTAAAGCTAGACATACAATTTCTTATTTAACACAAACTTACGGAAAAACACAAACACACATACATACTTATACGAATATATATATATATATATATATATATATATATATATATATATATATACATGATATATATATATATCTGTATATATATCTGTATATATATATA
>NC_087210.1:66896607-66909107 GCF_015104395.2 Macrobrachium nipponense
GAGATATCAATGAAGGTATCATGCCCCTATGGAAATTTACACAATAGCGGGAGGAGAGGTGTGAAGATTAAGGTTTGTCCCTTTGCCATGAATGTTATGACCGAATCCAGATGGGCATACGTAGGTGGCCAGCTAGTTGGGTGGAGTGAAGTGCTAATGACAGCTGAAGGTCGTTATAGGTGATTATTTGGAATTGGTTAGTGACTGAAATAAGAGGCTTAAGGGATGGACATCACTGGGGATCGTCTGAAAAACTCGTTAACGGCGATGCTGATGTTCTCAGAGGTGCCGCGGTCTTCGCTGCCACAAATCCGAGAATCCTTTGGGAATTCTCTCAGAGTACCTGGATGTCGCGCTATTGTATTCATAGTGTCTTGAAAGGAATTTTAAGGCTATGAAGGGTACGTTAAATCGCCTGAGTTTCTGCACTGAAAACTACTCTCGTTTTTCGCTTTCGTTTACTTTACACGTTCTTTTAGTTGGGAAAATTGGATTAAGACGGAAATGCAAGCGTCATGAAGTGCCGCATGCAACAATTTTTTATCACTTTCTTTCATCTTAATTAAAGCTTGAAAATTTTCGTCCTCATACTGTTCTCTGTCCTTTCCATAACCACACCGCTCGCGGAATAATAATGTACTTTCTTACAATTTCAGATATATCTTTTAATTTCTCTTTAATTCTCTCGACATTTTCTCCTAAAGCTGTGCACACATTTGCTATATAATCCTGAGAGTAATTTTGGCTGCAGACACTGAACATCGTCAGTCAATAATTTGTCTACAATGTCTCCCGATTCCGTCGAGGCTTACCATAAATATTCCTCCTCCCTCCTATTCTTGTCGGCAGATTCTCTCTTTCCCTCCTCGATCAATCATTCAAAGAACTGCTGCAGGAGAAGCTAATCATCTTACACGAGTCCTTAAGAAAGACTAATCATGATGGTGCAGGATGTGTCTCAAGGCTGTGAAATCCTTTCCTCGGGATAATAGGGTTTAACTGTTTGAATTTCATTGTTGCAGAGGTTCCTTGTCCTTAGCTCAGTAAAATAGATTTTGAGGTTTCTTCTGTTTAACGATAAACAATGAGCATATTCACTGCTTTTTTGCTATAACTTAGACATTAGATTATACATAAAAGGAAACAGCAATGGACATAGAATTACCATGTTCTGGAAGCGTAGACCGTATGATAAAAGCTTCTTAAATTTAAGAAGCTCTTGAAAGGCATAACCAAAATGACGATATAAATAACGAACAGAGATTTGAAGGGAAAAATGACTGTAACTCGTTTATTAGAAGGAACTGCTTACAGTAAAACTCCTTTTCTTTGCAGAAACAATGGTAGATTAGTCCAAAGTTCCTTACAGTGCAAACATTTCTTAATTTTCATCTACTGCATATTTATGATGAACCCAACTGGGTCCCATCTCTCTCTCTCTCTCTCTCTCTCTCTCTCTCTCTCTCTCTCTCTCTCTCTCTCTCTATATATATATATATATATATATATATATATATATATATATATATATATATATATATATATATATATGTATGCGTGTCTGTGAATCAACTATCCCCTTACAAAAACAACATTAAAATCATACGTTTTTCTCTTCTTTCCTCCATTCGTGGCTTAAACTAATAAACATTTATGTTTCGTATAAATTCACCCACAAATGAAGTCATTCAATGAAAGGATGAAATAGGACGGATTGATTACAGGATCTCTTTTCCTTTTCTTGCATAATCATCGTCATTCAAGAATAACGGACCTGAAACAAGTTTATGTTAGGGCAATGAAATTAGCCTCTGGGCACCGGCACGGCTAACAATAGCCGTCATTTCATTGTGCTCCGTAAACGTTCTGCTGTATTAGATTTTAATGTTGACCTTTCAAAGCTCGGCTTCATGAATCACTAACAAGTTTATTGCCGTTGCTGTCCAAAGATTAATCAGATTGTCCCGTTGTTTGCCGGAATAATAACAGCTGAGTCCAACAACGAGGTTAATTATGCTTTTCATTTCCGCATTCCATAAGCAAGAGGAGGCACATTCACGGAATAAGGAAAACAAATTTTGCTTCATATTGTTTCTTGTTGCACTGTGTGTTTTTTTACGTGACTGTTAGTAAATGAGGTTCTTGACTAGTTACCAAACTTCGAAATTTACTTGTAGTTTTGTTTTCTCTGTGTAATTTACTTTCAATCATGATTTTAACTATCCAAAAAAATATTTATTTCAATATGCAATTAATTTCTAAATATCCTTTGTCGCCGCTCATTTCTGTTACAGTGGACCCAAGAAAATGCATTATATTCTATAAAGAATATAAACTATGTCGACTTTTGTTCTTTAAGCTCATTAAATCGTAGAGAAGATTCAGTTCATGATCTGACGCATTTTCTGTAGAAAAGTTCACTGATCATACGAATTAAGTTTGATCACATATTCCGCCAAAATTCAGTGTTATGGAAAATTGCAACTATGACTCAACTCTTTCTTTCACTACTTTGTGACCACTGAGACCTTCAAGAGTGACATGATAATTAGATAAGTGTCTGCAATTTACATTTATCCTAGTTTGCTGACTACTATATATTATATAAACCAGAGGTCAGCCACAACTTAGGGAGAGTAAATACCCGGGAAATGATACATAAAATAGGAAATGTCGGTGCTGCATTGCCATCTGTGGATAATTAATCGATGTGCTTTCTGGTATGCAGTCATCCTTTGATGTAATTGGAAAGCGTATAATCCCATGTTTTTTTTTACATTTTGAATAGCCTATATATATATATATTATATATATATATATATATTATATATATATATATATATATATATATATATATATATATAGTGTAAATAAAGGTTTTTTGCCACGAAGGAAAAAATGAAAAAGCGAGATAGCCGAGTACTTTCGGTCTTGTTCCGACCCTTTACTAAGTTTGCGGAACAAGACCGAAAGTACTATCTCGCTTTTTCATTTTTTCCTTCGTGGCAAAAACCTTCTTATTTATACATAGCATCACGTTTTAAATACTTCGTGATCAAGTTATATATATATATATATATATATATATATATATATATATATATATATATATATATATATATATAATATTATATATAGTGTGTTTGTATTTGTGCGTCTGTATATATATATATATATATATATATATATATATATATATATTATATATATATATATATATATATCCTCCACTGAAAAGTAAGAGACCTATTTCAGCTTTATTTCAGGACCTACACCCTGTCTATTACGTTTCACCTTTGGTTTGGATATGTGATGATAAAGAATCACGTGCTAAAGTGTTTATAATCATCAATATATATATATATATATATATATATATATATATATATATAGATATAATATATATACATATCATATATATATATATATATGTATATATATATATATATATATATATATGTATATATATATATATATATATATTATTCGAGCTACAAGTGTCCTTTGATATCTAATTCCGAGGTAGAGCGAATCAGATATTAAAAAGGACATTTGTAGCCCAATTCATAAGCAAGGTTACATGAACATAACACACAGGTAACAAAGGCTTCCCAAATGAATAAAGTACTCCATTGATTTTAACAAAAAGGTTTACTGATAGTAAAGCAGCATATCACCAATACTCGATTTAGAACTGCAATGTAGACCTCAAACAGCGATTCTTTTAATATATTCCATTGTGCGTGGATACCGCTATAAATGCTGCCAAAAAATCATGAGTAATTTCGTATATTTCTATGATAAAACTGTGTAGATCGTAGAAATTTTTCTTGTCGATGAATGGTGCTCTGTGAATTTATTTTGGACGGACAATCTTAACACGTGTATTCTGGTAGCTACTTGATACTTTGTGAACATTTTGTATTCGTTTTCCTAGTCTTATTGTATATTGCTTGTGTGAGGATGCAAGTATAAAGAACATTTAAAGACAAGTAAACAATGCACCGAAGTTTCATCGGCGCAATCGAGTTTTCTGTACAGCGTATAATGTTGTATGAACCTCTCAGTTATGGCCCATGAAACTCTCAACCGTGCCCCATGAAACTTTCAGCCACGGCCTGGCGGTGGCCTGTGTTGTTTGGAACTATAGCGGTGCCATATGAACGACCATTGCTAACTTTAACCTTAAATAAAATAAAAATAAAAAACTTCTGAGGCTAGAGGGCTGCAGTTTGGTATGTTTGATGATTGGAGGGTGGATGATCAACATACCAATTTATAGCCCTCTAGCCTCACTACTTTTTAATATATAAGGGTGGATAGAAAAAGTGTGGACGAACAAATAGCCATCTCAATAGTTCTAAAAATAGTGATCCCATATACATGGAATGATTTTCATACTTAGCAGAAAGGAGTCCTCAACATCTCTGGTATTGTTATGATCCGTTTACGTTTATCTTGCTTATAAGCATTCAGCTTTGTCCCTTAACAGATGTGATTTCCTAGAACAGCAAATAGCCAATGAAAGAGAGAGAGAGAGAGAGAGAGAGAGAGAGAGAGAGAGAGAGAGTTTCTACAGCTTCCCATTTTCTTCGGGTCATTCAGAGAGAACCTATGGAACGGCTCCCCTCTCGTCTTTCCTATGATCCCTCATTAAGATGATTGACTTACATGTTATAAGTCTTCTCTCCCATTATTCACAAAAGGCTTCGATTTTAGGGCAATTTACTTTTCCCTAGACAGACAGAGATTTCGAAAATGGGAGAAAAGTTATCAATTTCGGAAACTGGGTAATCAGTTAAGAATTTCTCCGATCGAGATGCTGTAATTAATGTAAATAAAAAAAAAGTGTTTTTTCAAGGGATGTCTTCAGAGGTAGTCACTCGTTTCTGAATTGCACAGGACGCGTTTTACGTTAAACAGTAATGACATATCATTCCCCTGTCCACAACAAAATACATAATGAACTAAGAGGAAAATAACTTTTACAATGAGCGCGTGAAATGTCATTTAATTATTACAATCAACGTTAAATATCTATGACCATGGGGAATTTATGTTTCGTTTAACCTTCATTGAATATGGTGAAACTGTTTTAAGCCATCGAATGCTGTTTATGCCACTCGTTAGTAAAGTCATACTTCATTATCTCCTTCTCTACCAGTCAAAAAAATAACTGAAAGTCATAACCTACATACTGTCATTGAATTCAAAACTTTTGTACTTCCTCTTCTTCACTTGACAAAAGAATTTCTTAAATTTTTATAACGATTACGTAGATACTGTGGAAAAGGAAAATGAGAATGAATATGGTTCGATAGAGCCAACTGTAATTCATGCCTGTAATCTGAATGTTAAAGAAATATGTCAATTAAACATGATTTTATCAATAAGTCCTTGAACATGACTGGCAGAGATGAATAACTGTACATCAGTGTAAGTCATGGTGATACTGACGGTTCTAAGAATTATAGCAATATTCAAAAGCATACATAGGAAAGCGTAAAACACGTTCGTTTTAGAAACCTACATTATGAATGGATTTTTTAAGAGAAAAGCGGTAGAGGTTTTGTCTAGAAGAAGGCGATTAACTAAGCAGATGATCTGAAAGACCAGACAGGGAAAATTTGCTAGTGATGGGAAAAATCTGTAAGAGGATTGAAGGGATTTGGAGAAACAATACAAGTATCGGTTTATATTTTCAGCTGTGAATGTTGAGTTTTTTTTATTTAATTTTTTTTGTCAGTTAATTTTACATTTCAGAATTTACATCTTTTGATTTTAATTCAACTTATGATTACGTGACATTTCAGAGGAGAAGCAAATTGTATGTTAATTATAAAGATAATGGATTTACAAGCAGTATAATTTTGACCGAACTTAAATGTTTTTATTTTTTTATTTTTTTTACATAATGATGGTCTGCGCAAACCATGGAGCAATGGGATCTTCAAAGAAACTTATCTAAAAACTTGAAAAATCTTTATATATATAAATATTTTATTTTCAAGTAATCAAAGTCCACAATTATGTAAAAAAGTGTATTAAAAATACTAAAAATGACGGAGCTTTCGATTACTTGATCAGTAAAGAAACTCATCAGCCGTACTGATTTTTTCTTTTCAAAAATTATATACAAAAAAGTTACTAATGGACAGGCAGGACCTCTGGAAAACGGTCTCCGGAGGGAGAAATAACCACCTCAAAACAACCCTCTTAATTATGTTTATTCCCTCGTTCAACCTGTATATATAATATAATTATATATCTATAATTCTGATACTATATATATAGATGAAATATAGAAATATAGATATATAGATATATATATGTAATATATATATATATATATATTATATGATATATATATATATATATATAAACTATTTTAAAAAGAAAAGTGTGGGGCAAGTATTTGTAAAAATAGTGACTATGAAATCTTTGTTTATTCAAACACGGCAATACGGGAACACACACACACAACACGAACGCTACTCTGTAAGAGCTATGCATGGCCATAACAAAGGATATAATGGATTTCCGAATGGATAGTTGTCGTATACATTTACCATAACCATTTATGAATACAGCTACTTTTATTTATCCTAGTACAATATTCACCCATACCGTTTGTTTCCATTTACTGTGACTGTGCTCTTCTCTCTCTCTCTCTCTCTCTCTCTCTCTCTGTCGTTTACCAACACCCACGCAATTATACACTCAATCTAATTTGCACACTCGTCTCTTTTCATCAGCAAAGTTTTTTTTTTTTTTTTATAGAACTGCATCTTTAATCTAATTGTCCCATAAAGGAAAGTTCGTTAACCACTTCACTCCATACCTCAATAATTTATTGTCTTCTTTAATAATTTTTCTTATATTTAAATCAACACTTGCCTTCGATGACGATGATGTTATGTTCTTATACAACCCGTTTCATATTTGCTTTCCTTAACTAATTCACCTAAATTTGGATCTCCTGATTAATCTATTTTCTTCACCAAGATTTCCTTTCCTCCAATTACGGAATCAATTTTGTTAATTACGTTCATTCTCTACCTACTTTCTAACTGAAATGACAAAGAAATTCCTTGGAATTTTTCGTCAGAATTCTACGAACTTACATTATCTCATGAATTCCTTAAGATCTCCGGTTTTTGAGATAGTCTCTACTCTTCATCGTTTATTAACCCATCTCTCCTCATTCCCTTTGCTCTACGTTGTGTCTTGCTTATTTACCGTTCTTCCTACAGTCTCTTCATTATCTCTTATCATCATTATTTACAGCTGTTCCTATTCTGTGCACTTCGCGCGTGTTCACTCTACTGTTCCTTGTCAGCTCTGACTTCTAATGATGCCTTAATGACCTTATTAAATGATTAGGAGAAGGGAAGGGGCAGGAGGATTAGGATAATATATGAGCCCTCTACGATTATTCAAATGTTAACATAAGGTTGTTGTCATTTTTCACTACCCTTGTGAGTTGTGTTCTTAATATTCGAAGTTAAAATCCTGCAAATATCTCAAATCATTAAAAAATATATGAGTTGTAAGGAAATGCTGCAAATTAGTATTCACGTAATGTTATATTGGTTTCCTTTAGTAAGATCAATAAAGTTGAATTATCTGGTGTGAAATTTACCAAGGTTGCTGATACTCCTGCGCCTACGAAAAAATCTGCTTTATAACATAAGGAATAATGTTCTTAAAATATTTATATATAGCAAATAAAATGATTTCCTAAAATTACTTGATATTTTGTCTAGTACTGAATGTCCGGCTAAGTGTGGCAATAATATTCTTATTAAGGTTAATGATTCCATCAAAAGAACTGATGTATTCATTCATAATAAGTCATTGTTTTCATATTTATTTTCTGCGGTGGAATATTTATATTCTTAAGGAACAGACGTTTTATTGTACTAATCTTATTCATTCTCCTATTGAATGTTATATGAAACTTATAACTGATTCTCGGGCCCTAAATGGTATTCAATTATTTCAGGATTTGAGAACGTGGGTCATGTCCTTTAACGTATTTATATTCATCTGCGAAACGTTGCAATATTATTCACTGTAATTATATTACCGAGAATCATTTTGAATATGCAAATCCTTCTCCTTTTAATGACAATTTATGCTACGAACAGAGAACGAAAATACATTAACGAATTATTATTACCAATAGCGACGAGACAGTATATTTCCAGTCTCCAATACTGTATCATATTGGTGTTTCTGACATCTTTTCTTCAGGTCCACGCATATTATCAGACCAAGATCTCATTTTTTTCTTGATTTCCTTGAATCTCGGCATCCTTTCTCTATTTCAGTCACCTTTTCTTCTGCCTTCGCTCCCTTTTCTTTCATCTCTCCTCCCCCTTTGTTCTTTTCACCATCTCTTATCCTCGCGTCTATTGTTCGTCCTATGGCCTCGCCCTTCTATCGCCTTAACGACCATACTGGAGAGAAGAGTTTTGTGAAAATGGCGGGGAGGGGGAGGAATAAAGAGCTTTATGGAACCTTCCCTGATATAAACGTCAATGTGCTTACTTTTAAGAATGTGGAGAAGCTTTCTATTCTCCTTTCGTGCATCAAACGCTTAAAGTCAACTAGTGGGTGTTGTTTAAGGAAGCGGATGTTCAGGGATAAAAGTTTGGAAAAATTCTCGTGTTTTCAAAGTGATAAAAAAGCGAGTTTATTGGTTTTTCTTACGAGCCTTGGTAAGTATTATTATATCTGCTTAGCGTATTCCACTATTTTCACCACGGTTTATATCTTAAACGTCACATTCAACATTCGCAATTTCCCAGTAAATTTCTTATCAAATACAGTTACAAAATACAGAAACCGTAACTATATGTCAAAGAGAATACTGGACTCTTCAAGATCTTTAAAGCTTAGCCAGAAACGAATGCCTTTTACATTGTTTGTAATCCAGCGAAGTATATATATATATATATATATATATATATATATATATATATATATATATATATATATCTATATATATATATATATATATATATATAAATATATATATATAGATATATATATATATATATATATATATATATATATATATCTATACATGATATTATATATATATATATATATATAGTATATATATATATATATATATATATATATATATATATGTATAGATATATATATATATATATATGTATGTATATGTAGTATAATATATATATATGTATGTATATGTAGTATATATATATATATGTATATGTAGTATATATATATATATATATATATATATATATATATAGATATATACTATATATATATATATATATATATATATATATATATATTTAACAATTCATCTCGTAATATTAATTTTTCCTTATCTTTCAGGAAACGGACCCCCTCCAGATTCCTTCAGAGGTACTGCACTCTTAGCATGCCACTGTGTATTACATTTGTCATTAGAGATTAGGTGTAACGTAGCAAATAGTCTAATTTCAATAGTCACTCCCTCATAGTAAAGAAATACACTCGCATCCGGTACAAAAAGATCATAGAAATTCAAAATCTCAGATAAAAAGTCAGCCCTCTTCTGTACCATTTAGAATTGTAGTATTCTCACAGCATAAACGGATTGCATAGGAAAAATAATTACGTTTCCAGCTTTGATGAATTAATTCCACTGAGGACTGGGTATTATGTTTCCAGGGTTAAAAGAGTAGGATTTTAACGTTCAACTTACGATTCACAAATTCAGACCAAAATAGCATATGAAAATTACAGGGAAACAGTATAATTCTTGGTTCAAAATCTCTTTAGTAGTGAACCATTGGAATGTAGAAACCACTTGATTATTAATAATGTTGGGAATTTTAAATAATATTGTCCCTTTCTCATGCTAGGTCACTTCTTGTTAAATGTAAAATAGCATTTTTGTTAAAAAGAATATTAATTATCTTTTATATTTTCATTTTCGGTAGGAAAAAAATTTCGTGTTGAAAGGCACATAATGAGTTCTGGAAGCCAGTAACTTTATTTTCCAGTTTTTCATTTGGTTTTTTTACCTTAGGTATGTGCGAATAAGAGAACTGGGTCGCCCATTGCATAGAAGGGGTATGAAAAATAAACAAGAGTTACCAGTAGCTTAATTGAATTAGATTTATTTGATTAAGCAACTAAAGCTCGTATCACACTAGTCATTTCTTGCTCGTGGTTTTGGCCAGCATCCAGCCGATGCTCGCGAGCAAAAGTGTTGTATCGTCACACTAAGAACTCGTGGTTTCGAAGAGCCGTAGGAAAAAGTAAACAAAACTGACCAGCTGATATCATCATGGAGCCCAGAAATTGTCGGACTGTTACAAGATGTGCTGCAGTGGTGTATTTCTCGGAAACTTACGTGAATGCAAGAGTAACAAAAAACGTTTGTGGGTTCGAGAGTAGCTCAGGAGAAGAGAAGCCAAAGGTCTGAGAGTACGTCCTATCAGCAGCAGCCATCTTGTTTGTTAACACTACGCTGTGGCTCGCGGCTCGTGCTGGCTGCTTCCCGTTCTGTTGGGAAGCTAGAATCTCGAGCTAAAAGCTCCCGGTTTTTCATTCTCGGTAGCAACGGCTCGCTGCTCGAGAAAAAAAATGCCTATACTCTATTTTTTTCCATCTGTCCATCCGCCTGTGGTGTTTGCGTATGGTAACACTGCGTCCCGGGCTTTAGATAGTTACATTCAGCTTACATTCAATAATAATAACAATATCCTATTTCGAATATTAACGGTGTAATTCGCATACAGTAAATTATTAAAACACTTTTCAGTTGCAAATGTACACCCAGATATCCTTTTATTTACCTAAAACTTACTCATAGTGTAACTATTTAAAGCCCGGGACGCATTGTTACCATACAAAAACACCACAGGCGGATGGACAGATTATTGTGTGTGAGGCCGGATTAAGGCAAATGCTTGTAAGACGCAACAGGAAAAAAATGTTTACTTCATCCTTGACCTTGAGTGGTCGCTCGGTTGAAAAAAAAAAAATCTTTAATGCAACCATTCATTTAAGACACGTTTGTGCTAATTTTATTGACATTTAATAACAGTGCTAAGTGTAAAGACCATATCTAAGACAATTAAGCGAAATGGAAATGTGTGTACTAATTATATTAACATTTTATAATAGTGCTAAGACCAAAGACCAGATCTGTGACATTTAAGCGAAATGAAATTGTTCTTGACCATCCGAAGTTGTCAATAAGTATTTCCGCTCTTTGTTTGTAAACTAAATTATAATGGGCAGGAAAAGAATTTCATATTCTCAATGAATCTCGATAATATAATTTCAGTGAATAATGCTACAGCATGAGTCAGATAAATATATATACGCTGAAAGATATTGTCAACTTCCTCTAATCATAAAATAACATAAAGCAATTCAGAATAAGAGAATCAATTGTTCTTGCTTCATAAAACGTTCAGTAGTGGAATAAGTTTGACTGGTAAAGATAATCAGTCCCGTGATAAAAAAATTATCATCTCATTTATGCGTGGTGTGCCGCTGACCACTCAACAATTAGAAATGTTTAGAAATTAATTCTTGAGGATTATCTAAAACTCATGAGAACACTGAGGAAGTCATGAGATAATGTGAGTCAGTAGACTTTTACGGAAGAATTCAGGGAATTTTTTTTTACGTTTCATTTAGGAAATACGTGGACGTGGTAGAATAATCGGAGGAAAGGAAATCTTGGTGAAGAAAGAGAGAAAATTTATGCCCTCACATAAGACGAAGAGGGGCAATCAGAGATTATTCGGAGAGCTTTAAATCCAGGTGAAGTAGTTAGCCGAAAATTATTGAAAAAGGTTATCATTTAGGAGATACGAGCATCCTCATAGAAGGCAAGTACTTTTTTAGATATGGTAAATGACTAAGAAGCCAATAAGTTAATAAGGTATGGAGTGAAGGGGTTAATGAATTTTCCAAGAGATAATTCAAATAAACATGCAGTTCTTAAAAAAAAAAAAAAAACAGGGTTTATCTCATGAAATGAGAGGAAGGTGTAGTATATATGATTGTGTGTATGTGTGTGTGGTTGTAAGGAGAGAGAGAGAGAGAGAGAGAGAGAGAGAGAGAGAGAGAGAGAGAGAGAGCACTGTCATAGTAAATAGAAACAAATGGTATGGGCGAATATTGTACTACTTGGATAAATAAAAGTAGCTGTATGAAGATAAATGGTTACGGTGAATGTGTACGACAGCTGCTATACATTCCAAAAGTCAATACATCCTATATTGTGTCCATGTGTAGCTCTTACAGCATGCATTTGATTGTGTTTCCGTACTCCCTCTCTTTTTTAATAAACGTATGCTTTCTGTCTACAAACATTTCCGTATTTTTTTGACATCTATATTTGTCATTTACATAAGTATTTTTCAAGTAATTGTTGATTTTCTCTGAGTATCTTATTACTTTAGGTCTTCCGCAGAACGTTGTTCTTTTTTAAGAAACATTTATGCTTAGTC
>NC_087210.1:66914107-66944107 GCF_015104395.2 Macrobrachium nipponense
TATATATATATATATATATATATATATATATATATATATATTATATATATATATATATTATATATATATATATATATATATATATATATATATATGTGTGTGTGTGTGGTGTGTGTGTTTGTGTGTGTTTCTCTCTGTCTGTGTGTATCCATGAATATATATATATATATATATATATATATATATATATATATATATATATATATATACTATACTATATATCTACTATATATATATATTATATATATTATATACAGGGAGAGAGAGAGAGAGAGAGAGGAGGGGGGCGGGGGGACGGGATATGGGACCTTATTGACTCCATCGTAAGTATGCAGTGACTGATAATTATGAAATGTGTGAACTGTAATGAACTTTGGACTAAGTTGCCATTGTTTCTGCAAATTTCTGTTCGTTATTTACTTCCAGAACGTGGAATTCTATGCCCATCGCCGTTTCCTTTTATTTATAATCTAATGTTAAAATTATAGCGAAATTAAGCAGTGAATATGTTCATTGGTCAAAGATGTGCGTTCAATTCTCGTTATCGTAAAACACAAGAAACATGGAAATCTATTTTACTGAGCAAAAGGACAAGGAAACTCTCCAGCGATGAAACTCAGTTAAACCCTATTATCCCGAGGAAAGGATTACACAGCCTTGAGACACATCCTGCACGCATCAAGATTAGTCTTCCTTAAGGACTCGTGCAAGGTGATTAGCTTCGCCTGCAGCAGTTCTTTGAATGGTTAATGGAGGAGGGAAAGAGGGAATCTCCCGACGAGAACAGGAGGGCGCAGGACTATGCATGTTAAGCCTCGACGACATCAGGACACTTTGTTGACTAACAGTTTACTTTATTTACTAAGATTACCAAGCGAATGTGATGCGCTCCTGTTACTACTGCTGCCATTATTAATACGAAATCTGAAAAGGAAAAAGTAGCGATAATGAAAAGGAAATTGAATAATGTATCTGAAACTGCAAGAAAGTACATTATTATTCTGCAAGAAGTTTGGTTATGGAAAAGACATGAAGACAGTATAATGACGAAATTGTTCAAGCTTTAGATGAAAGAAAATAAGAGATATAACAAACGCATAAAATAGGAAGCAAAAATGACGCAGGACTAATTCTTAAATAAATGTCTTTTCTTAAGGGCTGTTACTTAACTCGGATGCACTGCTGTAGTGAATGAACTTTACCCTTAATAATGACTTTCGTGAGTTGTTTGACTGAATAACTGCTGTGATGAAATTAGTTGGTTGTTGAATTTTGTTTATTTACGGGTGCAGATGTAATGGGTCAAAAAGAAAATAGGAAATAGATGAAATAACAAGAGTGGCGATAAACTCCGTAGGAAGTAATATACCCGAATCACGAAAGGTGGGATGCTATATACAATTAAGATCTCGTGAAACCAAGAAGGTATTAAGGACAAGAAATCGGTCATCCCTTACCATGTGATATGATTTTCACATGGTAACAGGGAAGTGACCCTGACGGGTGTGGAGAGCCAGTCAATAAGAAAATGGTTTTCCTCTTTGTTTGTTTGTATGGTGTTTTTACGTCGCATGGAACCAGCAGTTATTCAGCAACGGGACCAACGGCTTTACGTGACTTCCGAACTACGTCGAGAGTGAACTTCTATCACCAGACATACACATCTCTCACACCTCAATGGAATGCCCTAGAATCGAACTCGCGACCACCAAGGTGGTACGCCAATACCATACCGACCACGCCACTGAGATTCTCCCCCCACCCCCTTTTTATTTTTCCGTCTTTGAGGTTTACTGTCACCTGGCCAAATAATACCTATTAAAAAGAAACGGAAAAGGGCGTCCTGCGACAGAGGGCATTAGGGTATTATAACATCACTGGTTATAGACGAATCACCTTCGAGTTAACGTGTGTGAACTGCCCTGCTGATCGGCAACTGCTAGGATCAATTTTTTAGCGTTGAGCGGTTGCTGTACATATTTCCAGTTGGGTGGTTATTACCAAGATGAGTTGCCGTTTCATGGTTATGTCAGTTCAATTTTGTGTATTATTTCTAGCTTTATATAATAGCCATTGCAAGATTAACTGTGGCTCTTAAAGTATTTACATTGTTGAGCATTAGTTTGTGATTGTTTTTCTATTACCTATGAAGATAAGATTCTGAAAGCAATTGCAATTCTTGGTTTTTCAGTTTGTTTCATTTAGTAATGTCTGCACTCATTCGAGCTTTTATTAACTTATTATTTCCCTTTTACCCTACCTTTAAAATCGAACTGTTATATCTATTTATAAATCTTGGAATCAAACTCGGGAGCATATAACGACTTGGTAGTCAGCCGTAAAAAAAAAAAAAAAAAAAAAAAAAAAAAAAAGAGAAGTATGCGCACGCACATATATATATATATATATAAGTACTATATTCTATATATATATATATATATATATATATACATATATATGTATATATATGTATATATATATATATATATATATTATATATGTTTATATACATATATTATATATATATATATATATATATATATAATATATATATATATTATATATAATATATATATATATATATATTATATATATATATATATATATAGCAAAGTTAAACACTGTATCCATGTTCTAATATGTTGTAGGAAGCCAACTAAATTTTTTCCGAATTTTAGTGGGCTTCCTACAATATATATATATATATATATATATATATATATATATATATATATATATATATATATGTGTGTGTGTGTGTGTGTGTGTGTGTGTGTGTGTGTATGCGTATGTATGAGGGTTTGTGATTTTGTGCTTGTATGTGTGTTCGTATGTCTATTAAATAGTAAGCTGTGTGCCAACAAAACTACTTTTATATTGCGGAACGTAGCCGCAAGACCTCTTTTTCCAGGTTTGATTTAATTCTTTCTTGTTCACCTTTAATCGCTCGAAGCATTTTGCGAACTCTGCTTGAGTTGCCTCCGAGGTACAGTGATTACTGCACGCATTAACAAACCAGTAACTGTGATTTACTTGAAATTCGTTCCTTCATTTTTCTTCATCCTTAGAAATTGCGAAAAACATACGATGTCGGAATAACCAAATGGGAGCGTTGTCATTTTGAAGTAGTATAAAAATACGGCGACATAGAAATTGTGTGATAGTCAACAAAGTAGTTCTCTATCATACTTCATTTTAGGGGAAGTGAGAGGGGAGATATAAAAGTAGAACATTTACTCATGAATAATCATGCATCCACGATATATCTCTGGCTAGAACGGGAAATTATACAACACAGATTACCAAACAGGGTGCTGAACTGATAGATGCTATTTTAAGAGAAAATTGTGTAGTCAGCCATGCGATGCCGGCACTTATTGTTAAATCATTCATTGACTTGGGCTTATTTTGGCAGGGATTTGTTGATTTCATTTATTTACTGCCTATATCTCTGGCTTACTAAAAAAATATTTGTACCACGATGAGCAATAAATAAGTAATCTTGGAATTTCCAACGGTTTTCGTTACTCCAAGGCTAGCAATATTGGTACTTATATTTTATCAAAATTTGTTTCTATGAGTGCTAGTAGTCCAACAGGTATAGAAATAAATAACATAGATATGCATCTACAAACATGAAAAAAATTACAATGCTCGTTATTTATTAGCATATGATAAAAAAAAAAGCAGCTGTACTTAAATGCACCTGTAAACTATACCTAGTTTGACTATGTCAGGTGCAATAAATACCATTCGTATACCTCGTATAATGAAACTGAACTTAATCCAGCTGTCTGCGCTGACATGTTAAAAAAGGGAGAGCCATTACAAAAATGACTTGTGATTACTCTACCCCTAGTTATTATTTTGATTGCCCTTTTCCTACGCTTTACCCAGCTTTCCTTATTTTTATCTGTGGAGTTTAATCCAGAGTACCAGGAGGAACACTGTATCTGATCTCTAAAAAGGGAGACAGAATATTAGGATGGCATTCGTATGACCAAAGAATGAACTCCTCTCTATATTCCTCCACCCTCTCTCCTAAGCGCCTCCTCTTCTTCTTCTTCTTCTTCTTCTTCTTCTTCTTCTTCTTCTTTCTTCTTCTTCTTTAAATTGGCAAGGACATCTAAGTGACAAATGGCACAGAGCTGGTAAAACAGACTTGGGGAAGCGATATTGAAAATGACCCCGACACAGGAAACGCTCCAGTTATGAACGAAAGGGAAATACGAAAAATGAAACAAACATAAACCTTGAACAGGTCATATAAGTAACAGATTTACAGAAGAGAAAACGAAGATGAGATGAAGTAAATAATGTTTAAAACATTTGAAGTAAAAAACGGAGGGACAAATGAAGGGCAAATAATAATACGAATATATTAAAAGAACTCTAGCCAAGGGAAATGAAAGGTAAATCGAAATGCAAAAACATAAAAAAAAAACACACACACATATAACGTGAAGCTTATTTCTGATGAAAAAAAATATATACAGAGGGAAAGTAATATCTTTTATTATGTAGGCGAGAATCCCCACACCTTACTACTTCATCTACATAAATTGAAGAAAGATGAAAGAGTTATTCGATGGTTGTATACACCGAAATGATTAATGAACTCTTGGCATCAGAGGTAAATTAAATGATTAATGGTGAAGGGTTTCCGTAAGGAATTGAAACAGAGAGAGAAAGAGAGAGAGAGAGAGAGAATGGGAACATCAAGAAGCTGTTAAGACCGGTAAGGACAAGTAAGTTTGAGAGGTGCACTGAAAGATATTTGATTCTTTTTGTAAATGAAAGCAAGTCAGTTTACTTCACACAACCGAATGACTTTAACATTTTATTCAGAAATATTTCTATCGAATTGCATTCATTATAAATATTATATAGAATAAATTAATTTTACACCGTATTGACTTCCGGCCCGTGCTGGCATAAGGCTATCTTAATATAAAAATTGTATTAACCAACCAAAATAGACAAGGAATTCAAGTTTTATCCGAACCACTGCTAACCTTTCCAATTACCTTCAGTATTAAGGAGAATATTGTCTGTCACCATCTAGGCTTATTAATATATCGGTAATGTGATGCACTGTTAGGAAATCTTAATGCCTAAGCTGTTTATTTTCACAAATTAAGAGAATGTCCAATTATATTGCAAGAAAAATCGGCATCATAAGATTTTCAGTGGCGAGTTGTGTAGAATCTAGTTGAGTATAAATATAAATTTCCAGTTAATGTTAGTCATATCTTGTCTCGGGTAATATTCTGTAGATTAGAATAAATAATTTATGTACCCTTCGTATTCACAGACAAATTCCCTTTATGCAAAAAAATTGAAAACACGCCCCCTGGTGTATAACTGTATAAAGGGCCTCAAGAAGACGCTTCTATCTATTATTACTAATGTCAAGCCTACGCTAATTAAGGTTCTGTGGATTCATCATATCAGTGACCTACTTTTGGTCTATATGGAGAGTTAAGAGATTCATTCGCTACTGCAGACCGCAGCGAAATGCTCATTCTGCCACAGCAATGCAATCGCTGGTGGCTTTAAAACATTGATTTTACGGTCAATAGATGCTAGAATATATGGTGACATAAGCCAAATGAAAATGCTACTCCGCCTGATTATCCTAATTAGCTTTCAGGAATAATTTACTTAGATTTCTAGATTGTAGAATATCTCCTTGTTGTAATAACCGAAAAACAGTCATATCTAGTTAGCCTTCACCGTGTATAATTTCAGTTAACTATATCTAAATTACATAAATCATTTAAAGCATGGCATACGTAGCTACTCGAATACATATTTCTTATTACCCTTCCAAAATTAATTCTAGCTCATTATTCACCAGTGTTTTGACCTTCAGTTTAAAAGGTGAAATATTTGATCACGTTAAATTATTTTGTAAGATGCACGCAACAGTAAATTACATGTCTGAGTGAGATTATCGCCATACTTGAATAACGGGAAGGAAATGTATAAGTAACGGAAAATGAGAAACTTTGAGGTATTATAAGGACTTTGCTTTTCTTTCCATGGTTGGATTAACCTTTCCTTAGCATGATTGACACGTGCCTTCCGAGAATCTTCCGTCACTGTATTAGAGAAAATATAGATATTAGTTTTTCATTCCTGTTCATTATCAACTCTTGTCCATATAAGTATTTTATTTATGTAGCATCTGTTTTTACAAGCAACGATGCGAATTTTCTGCTACAGTAATATTATTTACTGTTCACTTATTCGCTATGAAAGGATTTGTTTGCCGTAACAATATTACGTGCCACTACGGAATCCTGGCACTACTACAATTTCTATAATGTCTTTAATAATGGAAAACATTGCAAGGTTCGTAATAATACATAATAAATAGATAGAATTTCATTATATGAAAAAAATTGACGTTGATAATTATTGCTCAGACGCTTTCCAGAGTCCTCCCTCCCTCCCTCCATCCATCCCCTCAGCTTCATCAAGCTTTCATCTAGTAGCGTTTAATTCCAAAGACTTAAAATGGGCAGGATATTCGTGCTCTTCATAAAAAGTCAGGAAAAACGACAAGGGCTTTATACGAGCAAAGGGAGTCTGTAAAACTCTCCCTTTACCTCACTTTATCCCATATTAATTCCTTCGGTATTGTCATAATGGCAGTAGACATGTGTCATAGCGAAGTGTGCAATCGCGGAAAAGAAAAAAAAACATATTTATAGAAAAGGTTAAAGAGGAAGAAGTAGATAAAACTGTAACAAAGAGAGAAAAGATGACGAGTTCTCCAGTACTCATTCCCCTTGACCGTCTGGTAAATATAGTGAAGGATAAGAGTAAGAAACGAAACAATACACTCATTAAGAAAAGGTGAGGAGGTAATCAGATGTTAATTTAATTTAATGTCTAGGACACTTGAGAAAAATAAATAATAGTTGAATTTGATATATTGGCATTTTATTCATAGAGGGAAAATTCTTTTTAATTAAGCGAGAAACTTAATGCTATCGTGCGAGAAAAAAATGAAAATAATAAAAAGTACTGAGGGCGTCTTGACATGAAAGCTGAAGTGAAGTGAAATGCTAAACTTTTAAAAGTTATTGAGCACATATGAGAGAGAGAGAGAGAGAGCGTAAACGAACAGCGTCTGAGAAGTACGGTATAAGTAAATAAAGACATTGCATCAAAGCAGATAAATTTGACAACTGATAGACCCTCGTCTTGAGAATGTATCTATGTGACTTACTTGCGTATACGAGTCTTTCGAACGCAGGAGAGAGAGAGAGAGAGAGAGAGAGAGAGAGAGAGAGAGAGAGAGAGAGAGAGAGTGCGTAAAACTTATTTAGTTAGAAGCCAGTGGGCAAATAAATATTACTTAAAATGAATATCCTTATACGATGAATTTTATCAAGTAAAAAATTATATATGACTAATGAAAGAGCTTAATAGTATTATAATCTTTGGTGATTTGTCTCTTACTACGGCCGTGCTGTATAAGGTATCCTTAATGTAAAAACTAACGAACCAATATTGACAAAGTCAAGCTTGCTCTAAACCATTGCTAATATTTGTACTACATTTATTATTAAGGACAAAATTATCATTCATTACCCATGATTAATATAATCGATAATGAGATGCACTGTTAGGACATCTTAATGACTTAGGTGTTTTTACCCCCCCCAAAAAAAAGGATAAAGAGACTTAAATCTCCAATCATATCTCGGCTAAAAATTGGAATAATTAGATTTATTCTAATATGAGGGGAGCTTTCATCTCTTTGAAACTGTTGATTAATGCCACCAATCTTACACGTATGTGAATCGCAGGATGAAGAAGATTTAGAATTTGGGAAACCATGAAAAGAAAATTAATAACTGTTATAGAAAATGTTTATCAGGAATTCATCTTATAATATTGATTTTTCTTTTTCTTGCAGGAAAGGTCTGTTTCCGATGCATTAGGTAAGTGTGTTGCAGTCATCTTATTATGCCACTGTTTATTGCATAATGCTTTGCCTTTTGCCAGTATAGATTAGCGATAAAAAAAATAATTTCCTAAATTACTTCATAATAATGAATAATTAAACTTACCTGTGGAGCAAAACAATCATGGCCATTCAAAATATCTGATAAACAATCAGCTCTCTTGTGTACCCTTTAGAAGTATAGTATCCTCATAGCATAAAAAAAGTAAAAAAAAAAAATAGTAACTTTTCCAGCTTTGAGGAATTAATTCCAGTGAGGACTGCGTATTATGTTAACCAGGATTAAAAAGAGTAGTATTTTCACGTTTAGCGTAGCATTCACCAATTCAGACCAAAATAGCATATAAAGATCACGTAGTCCGGAAAACGGTTTATAATTCTCGGTCCGAAATCTCTTCAGTAGTGAGGTAGTGGAAAGTAGAAGCCTCTTGATTATAAATACCGAAGGAACGTAATTAGCTTTTCAGCAGATGCGTTTCAATGAATATGAGCCTTTTTTCTAGGGAATTACTTGCTAGATTTAACCACAGCATTTTTTATTTTAAAAAATAAATGTATTCATTTCTTCAATATTTTATTATTGGAAACAAAAAACTTCCAGTCTAAATGTATTTACTGAGTTGTGGAATATCAATAACTATTCTTGCCAATTTATCATTTAGTTTTTGCCTTTGGTAAGTGTCAGTGTGAGTCTGGGTTTCCCATTGCATAGACGTTTATAGGAAATAAATATGAGTTACCAGCAAAAGATGAAATGCGACCTATACTTTAATTAAACTAGTGTATACGGGAAAGATTGTATGAGGCAACAGTAATAAAAAAAAAGATAAGTCTTTAGTATTCATCGATGGGTGTGGGATAGAAAATGGTGGAGAGAAGAAAGTTGCTGGAGAGATGAGAGAAAAGGGAGCAAATACTGAAGAAAAAGTGGCTCAAATGGAGATGCTTTCTTATAGGTTAATATGCTGGCGTTTAATTAATAATTAGGAGATGAACATTGGCTGAGGTTAGGAAATACTGATCGTTTGATTTGATCATTTATTTGAACCCGAATAAAAGATTACAGATACACCTGTTTTGTAGACTAGCAATTTACCAATCCTTACTAAAAGCATATTCATCTGCCGCTCCATATAAGTGACTCGCTCGCTAGTGTTTTTTTCAACTATTATGTATGATAAATACGTATGATAAATACGTAAATCTACGGGCTTAACCAACCCCGTTTAACGTTCAGAACCAGCTCCGTTTCACCCCCACCCGCTTCGGAGGGAGGGAAGGGTTGGGGTGGGGAAGGTGAGGTAGGATGAAAACCCATTATAAACCATGTTAGGGGTCCCCACTATAGCCTTGCTAAGTTTCATGCCCACCGGACCAGCTGTTTGGGCGTGATTGAATGACGGACGGACAGACATAACGCCCATTAAAGTATAGTAAGATTATATTATTCCAAGTTCCAATATACTGTTCCGTCGCTAAAAGTAATTCTCATTCAGAAATTACCGATAAAGTATTTCGTTCATTGTTTTCAAAATTGAATTATAATGGAAAGGAGAAGGATTTGCATATTCATTTGATTCTCGATAATATAATTTCTGTGATAATGTTCCAACATTAAACAGATTAACATACATGCGTTTATGGATATTATCAACTTTCTCTTATCACAAAATGATTTAATACCATTGACAACCTAGGACTCTATTATTCTTGGTTCAGAAAAAAAATCATTACTAGTGGAATAAGTGAGATTAGTTTATTATAATGGTCGCTTTATAGTAATAAAAATTGTCCACCAAAAAAAGAATACTAAAACCAAAACATAATTATCAAGAATGATAAGTTTTATGATGGCATTACTTTGATAAGAAGATTATCTCATTTATGCATTCAGTGCCGCTTGATATTCGTCAATTAGGAATGTTGTTTCATATTAATTCTTGATGTTAGGAAATAATTTCATATGCTATAAAGAAATGTGACCAGAACTGGTCTCCTTATTACAAAGCAGATTTTCCTCGAAGATGCATTGGTATCAGTGAGGAAATATAGATTTCACACCCGATAACTTACCTTTACTAATTTTACGGAAGAAAACTGACATAATATTGCATGAATATTAGTTGGCAGCATTCGCCTTTCATACGTTTATCTTAATCTTGCAAACAGTTTTTTTTTCCAATCATACATTACAATGTCGTCGTTTAATCTCGAATATTGAGAACACAACTGAAAAAGTAGCAAGAAAGTACAACTACATTAGAATATCATTTGAATAGTCGTAGAGGGCCCGTAAATTATCATAATTCCTTAGTCCCTTCCCTTCTTCTAATCCTTTAATCCTTTCACTACAGTCGTTGGGACACGAAGAGGGTCGAAATTGACGAGGAATAGTAGTGTAAATAAGTGCAGTGTAAAAAGAATTAGGAGAAATTGCGACTAATGATGCTAGAGTTGATGAGAGAATGAAGGAATAATGATGATTAGAGTAAGAGACAACGGAAGCAAAGTAAATGAAGATAGTTTAATATACAATAAAGAGTAATGATTATACATAAATGATTTTATAAAAATTAGGAGAACATTAAGGACACCGGGGGGCAACGTAATTCAGTAGAATTTTAAGGAGGAATTCATGGAATTTTTTTTAGCATTACAGCTAGAACACAGGAAGAATCTGGATATTGAAAATTAATACATAAGACGAAGAGGAGAGTGGTAATGAGAGATAAATCAGAGCGATTAAAATTTAGGAGACGTAGTTAAGGGAAGCTGAATAGAAAAGCGTTGCCGTATGGAAGGCATGATTATTGTCATGGAAGGCAAACGTTGTTTTTCTTATGGTAAAGGATTAAGAAGACAATAGGTTAATGAGTTATGGAGTGAAGTGATTAATGAACTCTCCATGAGATCATTGCATTAAAGTTGCCGTTCTACCAAAAATAAAAGCTTTAGCTGATGAAGTGAGAGGAAGGTGTTAATTAGGCTGTGTTTATATATGTGCAAATGTTTGTCAGTGTTTGAGAGAGAGAGAGAGAGAGAGAGAGAGAGAGAGCAATGTCACAGTAAATGGAAACAAACTGTATGGGTCAATATTGTACTTGGATAAATAAAAGTAGTATGAAGATGAATGGCAATGGTAGATGTACACAACAAGAGCTGTATATTCGAAAATTCAATATCTCTTTTAGTTCGCCCATGTGTACATTTTACAATGTTCGTTTGTTTCTGTGTCTCTGTTCCCGTGTCTAAATGAGTTGAAAACATTTTGTAGTCTCCCTATTTACAGATATTTCTTAACTTTCTTTTGAATTTTTTTTTTACATAAGGAATATTCAACGTAAGAAACATTTCAGTATAGTTAGAAATATATTGGCTGTAAATCCATTACCGTAAAAAATTATATACAATTTCCACTCTCTTCTGAAATGTTGTGTAATCTCAAGTTAATTTAAAACCTGCAAAAGCTGATGGTTTAAAAAAAAATACACTTTCATTGTAAAAATATATTGTTTCCCCACAAACCTTTATGCCCCTTGCAGATTTTTCCCCTCACTATCAAACTTTGCAGTCGGATCTTTCAGAAAATTAACTTTACCTATGTACAAATGCCGTCTTGCCTAAAGGTATAATACCTTTTACCCTCATCAATTCATTCATAATCTATCTAAATATAAATAACAACACGCATTGTACTCTTTCCTATGTATACTTCGAAATACTGCTGTATCGAACCATTCTTATTTCTGTTTTCCACAGAATAAACGTTATCATTACAGAAGCTCGCGAGTACTATTCTCTGGCATTTCATTCTGGTGATAATTCACTCTCGAAGTGGTTCGAAAGTCACGTAAAGCCGTTGGTCCCTTTGCTGAATAACCACTGGTCCCATGCAACGTAAAACACCATACAAACAAACAAACAAAAATCATTACAGAAGCAGACATAAAATTCTTTTCTCAAGTGAACTGATAGGCAGTGGATTAAGTTTGGAATTCATTTACACTATTGTAGGTTAATGAAATGTCAATCATTTTTATAGCGAAATACTAGGAGGAGGAGATACTGAGAGATGACCTTGCTTATAAATTACATAGAAAATATTCAATGACCTAAAAAAAAGTTTCACCATATTTAGTAAAGGAGGTCGAAAAGAAATTCATGGTCATAAATATTAAATGTAGATTATATTAAATGAATGACATTTCTCACGCTTGTTGTAAAACGTATTTTCCTTTAGTTAATCATGCATTTCGTTGTGGATAGGCGAGTGATATATAATTAATGCAAAACATATCCTGGGCCCTTGACAATTCGGATTTGAGTGAGTGCCTTGGAAAAATATGCCGTGGCAAAAAACCTTATCAATACATTAATTTAAGAATCTATAATGAAGAATCTTCTTAGCCGATTATCCTGTTCTCCCCTTTTCGAAATCTCCGTCTGTCCAATGAAGCCAATTGCCCTAAAATCGGAGCCTTTTGTGAATAATGGGAGAGAAGACTTATAACATGTAAGTCAATCATCTTAATGAGGGATCTAAGGAAAGACGAGAGGGGAGCCGTTCCATAGGTTTTCTCTGAATGGCCCCCAAGAAAATGGGAAGCTGTAGGAGGAAGAAACATCTCTCTCTCTCTCTCTCTCTCTCTCTCGCTTAATGAGATGAATGTAACAATAGTCACTGAGTTTTTGTTATGCAACCACCTCCATTCAAATAAATAGCTTAATGCCAAAAGCAATGTAAATATAAACAAATCATAAAACTTTCTGAAACACTAAGGCATTTATTTTGTCAAGAGTATCAGAATCCTGCATTTAGGCTTCACTATATTTTTGAAATATCACGTACGATTACATCCACGTACATGTAAAACTAAGGGAAGAGCACTAAATTTTAAAAGATTTATCAACTGCTTACGCAGAATACACGTTATATCCGGCATATCTCATGAAAGATCTGTTCGCGGGGAAAAAAATCCACTGAATACCGTCGGTCGAAAAGTAGAATCAGATTCTACAACCTACAAAATAAAAAAATAAAAATATGCTAAATTACTATTGATTTATTTCTAGTAGCATTTGTAGCAGTATGCACGAACTCTGGGATATGTATTAAATAATTTGTTGCTTTAGGTACCTTTACAATTCTTAATCGAGTATTGACGGTATGATACTTTAACATCAGTAAGATATTTCCTTGGTACAGGATAATAATCAAAGGAAGAATTTATTCAATGGCGAAGCCTTTGTTGACAATATTAACACTTTATGACCTTTTAATAATAAAAATTTTTTTCTTCAGAATTCGCCATAATTATATTCTGAAAATATCATACACGAAAACAGTGCTTTACAGAAAAATAATTCAAGTTGGTTGTACTTTTTTGATGAATGACCATAAGTAATTCTTATTGTATGAATAGATTTTTATTGAAGTAAGCCGGCTAATTTAGAGTACTTTGCAGAAGTACTTATTTATTATAAACTTGCATTTCCTTCATTTGAATAAATATGTATGTGCATGGAAGTATAAATATGCCACATACATACATACATACATACATACATACATACATACATACTACATACATATCATACATACTATACATACATACATATATATTATATATATATATATATATATATATATTCTATTGTACACACATATATACACAAACACAAATATACATATATATATATATCTATATATATATATATATATAAATAGAGAGAGAGAGAGAAGAGAGAGAGAGAGAGAGAGTAGAGAGAGAGAGGTAGTCTTTGAATGTACAAATAAAATACAGGTGGATATATGTATTCCTGTTACACATATGACGACTGTATACCGAGAAGAATATCGATTTAGTGTAATTTGTTGGTGGTTATGCAGCATCGACATTCCTATTTTCCTTGTCATTTCCCGGTATCAACCTCTCCTGATTCCTTAACCTTTGGTTGTTGTTCATATGACATCGAACGAGGATGATTGCAAATTGCAGCCACTTATTTAATTAACATATGAATTATTTTTTCTCTCCTCTGTCCCTGTACAATTAATACTTTGAGTCTGAGCTTCACTTTTTCCATAACAGAATTTCATGGAAAACTTTTTATCAAACTCTTCGACATTTAGTTAATAGGATCAGTCAGAAGTTCGACAGTTCATTTAATAAGTTTTATCTCTATTCTATGTGCTGCAAAATTTAGGTTTACATATTTTATTTTCCCTTTAGAATAATATTATATATTTCCTTGTCTATACCGTAATAGAAATGAGGGACAGAAAAGTAAAATTACATGAAACCTTTTCCCATAACGAGGAATGACTCAAGAATAAACAAGATAGTAGTCATTTTTATATTCATCCTGTAATTGTAGAATTAAGGATCAGCATTCCCTCTCTCCCCCCCCCCCCCCCCCTCGTCGGAGGACAGTCGCAACTTTACCTATCTCCTGGAACTCGAAAGAAGGCCTACTACAGTAGATTCACATCAGCCATGCACGCGCCTCAGTTGCATGGTTGGTATGGTGTTGGCTTCCCACCTCGGTGGTCGCGAGTTCGATTCTTTGCCATTCAATTGAGGAGTGAGAGATGTGTATTTATGGTGATAGAAGTTCACTCTCGACGTGGTTCGGAAGTCACGTAAAGCCGTTGGTCCCGTTGCTGAATAACCACTGGTTCCGTGCAACGTAAAAACACTATACAAACAAACAAACATCAACCATGCATCTGATGTCTAGGCCAGTCCCTTACGACGCTCCTTATTGGCTGTTGATAAGCCAATCACAGGGCTGGAAATTCTCAGTCTCTCGAGAGAGTTCACATAGGCAGGATGTACGTTCCACCTCTCCTGAGGGATACCTTATAAAGATGTATCCCTCAGGAGAGGTAGGACATATATCCTGCCTATGTGAACTCTCTCGAGCGACTGAAGATTTCAAGCCCTGTGATTGGCTTATTAACAGCCAATCAGGAGTGTCGTAAGGGACTGGCCTAGACATCAGATGCACGGTTGATGTGAATCTACTATAGTATTAGCGCGTCGAATTCCCCGACATGCACAACGCCATTCAAATCCATCAGGACTCCCAGTCCCTCGCTTTATGGCTTAGTCAGAGTTAAATGTTTCCGTAAAATGACACCTAGATAGATTGGCAGATATACAATCTTTGTGCAGAACTGTAAAAATTCGGCGGCAGCAATATTTATTGCCTTTTCAACTTAAAAAAAAGAAAAGAAAAAGAATTTTTAACAATCAAAACAGCAATGTGTTATTTTCACTGATATGGTTGTAAAAATGGGTAAAAATAAGGACAGTATATTTTTGTTAGGAAGAAAGCTTGATTTATAGGCCATGTGGGAAGGTTTGCAGTTGGACAGGTTATCAAAGTTAGAGCAAGGTGTAATATCCTCTTGAATACGTTTCCTTCGGGCGAATGGCGCGTTCCATCTCACAAAGCTCAGTCGCAAACGAGAAACTATTCATTAAATAACTATTACCGGCTAATTTCTTTCATGTCGATTATTTCCGAATTACATTTAACATAACGCTTATGAATGATCACGACTGCTATATACCCAACCTCCGTTGACTTTCGATCCCTTTCTTGTTAAAGCGCACTTTCTCTCTCTCTCTCTCTCTCTCTCTCTCTCTCCCCGCCCCCCACCCTCCGCCAACCCCCACCACCGCCAGTCAATTATAAAGTCATAAGGTTCTTCTTTTCTTCCTAAGGCAAAACGTACTTTTACGACACTGGCTTTCAAGTATTGAGTGAGAATCGATGCCTAAAATTGTGACTGAAATTAAATTTATTTAGAAAAAAGATTACCCAAATTTTGCAAGTTAGTGACTAGACAAAAACCTCGGTCACTCTCATTCACATAAGAAGCAAACAGAACAATATTTGCAACAAGAGAAAATAAACAGCATGATGCGTTTTTCAACCTGTTCGCGAATGTGTGTCCTCTGGCTAGGGAATGCAGAAATGAAAAGCATAATTAACCCCACTGTTGGACTCAGCAGTCATTATTCTCGCAAGCAACAAGGCAATCTGATTAGTCTTTGGACAGGCGTGGCAAAACACTCGTTAATAAATCATGAAGTCGAGCGTTGAAAGGTCAAAAGTAAAATGTAATACTGCTGGACGTTGTCGAAGCGCGATGAAATCGCTATAGTTAATGTCATTGCTGCAATGTAAACGATCTTAGTTTCTGCATCCTTGAATGATACTGATTATGCAACGAGAGGAAAGGACACGATGTAACTAAATTAGTCTGCTTCATTTCATCCTTTCGTGGAATTGGTTTATTTGTGGTTGCATTAATACGAACAACCACAAAAATATTTCGTTCATTAGTTCAAGTCACGGTTGGAGGCAAGGGAAGAAAAAAGTATGATTTGAATGTTGATTTTAATGGTTTTGATATCAAATAAAGTGTATCGCGGACAGAAAAAGGTATAGTATTCGCATTATTGTGACTGAAGTGCAATGGATTGCCTTTGTAAATACACATGCACAAACACACACACACACACACACACACACACACACATATATATATATCTGTATATATATATATATATATATATATATATTATATATATTTTTATCTATCATACATGCATACATACATAACATTCATAACAAATTTTTGACTCACGTCAAGATTGAACCCAGGTCTTTCAATTGAAAGACCAGACCGCTGCAACTAAGCCACACAAGTGACAAAAGAAGTGCGGCCTGGTTGACAGCGGTCAGGTCTTTCAATTGAAAGACCTGGGTTCGATCTTGACGTGAGTCAAAAATGTATATGTATGTTTGTATATATGTATTTGTGTTATACACGTGATTGTGTGTAGATTATTTCTGATATATATATATATTATATATAATATAATAATATATATATAATATTATAATATATATATATAGATATTATGAGATATATATATATATAATATATTATTAATATCTATATATATATAATATTATATATCTATATATATATATATATAATTATATACTATATATACTATATATATATACTTATATATATAATATATATATATATATTATATATATATATATGTGTGTGTGTGTGTGTGTGTGTGTGTGTGTATTTATACAGAGAGATATGGGTGAGAGTATCGCCATACTTGAATGACAGGAAGGTGTTTCGTAACCACCTCTAAGATTGCCATCTTCGATAGTCATGGTGGCACTCAATGACTGAAAATGAGAAAACCGAAGGTATTACAAGACATTTTATTTATTCTTCTTTCGAGATGGATTTATCCTTTTAAGCTAGGACGATACCCACGTGTCTTCCGAAAACCTTAAAATATGGTCATTCCTTTTTCAATTCCATTCATTCTCAACTCTTCTTCATTTTTTGTATAGTGTTTTTTCGTTGCATGGAACTAGTGGTTATTCAGCAACGGGACTAACGGCTTTACGTGACTTCCGAACCACGTCGAGAGTGAACTTCTATCACCAGAAATACCCATCTCTCACACCTCAATAGAATGCCCGAGAATCGAACTCGCGGCCACAGAGGTGTTGCGCCAACACCCTACCGACCACACCACTGAGGCGCTTTCTACTAACTAGTGACCGTGATTTAGTTTAAATTGTTACTTCCTTTTTTCATTCTTGGAATTGTGAAAATCATACGGTATAGAAATGAGTTGAAGGGGGCTGTGTCATTTTGAGGTAGTATTGATTAAGGAACAATAGGAATGAAATAATCGTGAAGAACGTAGTATCCCGTCATATTTCTTTTTAGGTCGGGTAAGGGAGAAAAGTAGTGGAGAACAATAATCCACGAATAAACAAGCAATCACGATATATATATCTCAATAGAACAGAAAATTATACAACATTAGAATGAAATAATATGGCGCTAAATCGATACAGTATAAGTTTCAGAGAAAGTTATACAATCGACCATGCGATGCGGCGCATGTAATAGAACATCCATCGATTTGTCCTTATTCATTCACGAACTTGTTGATATTTTTGTACCATGACTTTCAGAGCTTCAAAAGGTTTCGTTATTTGGTCGCGTAATAAGAATTTTCGAGCTTTTATATTCTCAAGATTTTTTATTCCTGACATTCATTGAAAATAGTTGATGTTACTTCAGGCCTTCGTCTCTCAAAGTACGTATGGATAAAAAAAATATTTATATATATAGAACTATGCATGCGTATACAATCGTGAAAAGACTTCGTGTCTGATTTAGTATCAAAGGGACAAACTTGGCAGGTTATGAAGGCACTAAAAGCAACTATACGCAAATGCGTGTGTAAAATATTGATAATTTTACCGTGTCAGATGCAATAAATGACATCCGGACTCCTCATAAAATGCAACTGAACTTAATCCCGCTGTCAACGCTGTAATGTTGAAAAAGGGAGAACCATCACGAAAACGACACGTGGCGATTATTACTCCATTCTCTCGTTACTGTCATGATTATCCTTTTTCTGCTCTTCATGCTGACTTTTATCTGTAGAGTTTAATCCAGAAGATTAGGAAGAATGTCATATTTACTCTCTGAAAAGGGACGCAAAATATTAAGATGGCATTTGTGTGATTTCAGAATGAACTCCTCTCCTTAACGCACCCCCCCACCAACTCTCTATCTCTTTTACTCTTCTTCTCTTGGCGAAGACGTTTAAACGATATAAGGCAAAAAACGGGTAAAACAGACTTGGGAAGACGATATTGGAGTTGTCCAGGAGACAGGAAACGTCCCAGTTATGAACGAAATGAAATTACGAAAAATAAAAAATAAATTCATAAGAAGTTCGGAAAAGGATATATAGGTATTAGGTTTATGGAAGAAGAAGAAGATGAAGCAGAAGAAGAAGAAGAAGAAGAAGATGAAGTAGAAAGAAGAAGAAAGATGATTTGAAAGAGAAAGAAGAGTAAGTGAGAGAAATGGTTGTTTGTTGAAAGATGCGGATCAATAAATAACAAGCGACAATTTAGCCTATTTTTCAAAAAAAAACAAACCTACGACTTATATACATTATAAAAAGTAATATATATATTATATATTCTCTATATAATATATATATAATACATGTAATATAGATATATATATCATATTATATATATATATATGGATGTTATTATATATGTATAATGTATATGTATATATGGTTATATATATATATAAATTATATTATATATATATGGATATATAATATATATATATAAAGTACATATGCATATATATACATATGCATATAATATATATATATATATAATTATAATATATATATATATTATATTATATATATTATAATGTATAAGTAGGTCAGCATAATAAATGTTGAACTATGATATATATATATATATATATACTAATATATATAATATTATGCTATAATATATATGTATATGTACATATATGTATATGTATATATGGCTATATATATATATACATATAATAAATAATATATATATAATATACATATATATACATATATAAATATATATACATATATATATATATATATATATATATATATATATATATATATATATATATATATATATATATAAGGAGTCAGCTAAATAAATGTTGAATGCATTTGAAGTGAAAAAAAAACGAAAGGCAAATGAAAAGTAAATAATGATACGAATGTATGAAAAGAACTCTGGCAAAGGGGAAATAAAAGATTAATCGAAATGTAAAAAGACTTTTTAAACTGGCGACGAAAAGGTCTTTTCGGATGAATTATTATACAAAGAGGGGAAACAATATTTTTATTCCGGAGCTAGAATCCCCACGCCATACTGTTTCATCTACATAACGTAAAGAAAGATAAAAGAATAACCTAATAGTTATATAAATGGAAATCATTAATGAACTCTTGACATCAGAAGAAAATTGAGTGTTTTCATAACGAACTGATAGAGAGAGAGAGAGAGAGAGAGAGGACATCATGAAGCCGGTAAGACAGGAAAGACAAATGAGTTTGATAGTTGCAGAGAAAGATATTGTTTTTTTTTTTTTTTTTAGAGTAAGACAGTCAACTTACTTCAAGGCGAACGAATTACTTAAAAATCTTACTTAGAAACACCACATTTATTATAGTATATGGTTATCAGTATTATACACAAAAAATTAATTTTTCTCTCTATTGATTCTGCGCAGCAATAAGTTTCATACATGAGTGCAACAGTAGCTTTCATACATGGGTGCAAAGGTAAGTTTCATATATGAGTGCAGCAGTAAGTTTCATACACGAGTGTAGGAATAAATTTCATAACTGAATGCAAAAGTAAGTTTTCATTTGAGTGCAACAGTAAGTTCCATACATTTCATACATGATTGCAACAGTAGGTTTCATACATGAGTGCAGCAGTAAGTAGTAAGTTTCATACATGAGTGCAAAATTAAGTTTCATACATGATTGCAACAGTAGGTTTCATACATAAGTGCAATAAGTAAGTTTCATACATAAGTGCAAAAGTAAGTTTCATACATGAGTGCAGCAGCAAGTTTCATACATGAGTGACTGAAAAGGATAAAGTGTAAGGTTTTATAATGCCTCTCTCTCTCTCTCCTCTCTCTCTCTCTCTCTCTCTCTCTCTCTCTCTCTCTCCTTTGAGAGGGTTTATCCTTTACTTACCATGATTACAACTTTTCTTCCGGGAATCTTAAGTCACTTCACCATAGGAAATAATATTATTACTTCTTCAGACCTATTCATTCTAAACTCTTCCTCATATAAGATATTTTTATTACCTAGAATAACTTTATTTAATAAACGCCAATAAGACTTTCTTGCTAAAGTAATATTTATGTTTATCATTCACTTACACGTGAGACCAACCGATGGTTTGTACTAACAATATTACGTGCCACTACGCAACTATGATACTGAAAGTTGTTTTAATAATTTCAACACTAATGAAGAACATTTTAAGGTTCATAAGAGAAAAAGAAAATAGAATTCCATTAAAGCAAAAAAAGTTGACGTTGATGATTATTGCTCCCTCCCCTCAGCCTCATCCAGTTTTCAGCTTATGGCATTTAATTCCAAAAATGGAAATGGGCGGGATATTCACGCTCTAAAAAGTGAGGAAAAAGGGACAATGGCGTTTATACGAGCAAAGGGAGTCCGTAAACCTTCTCCCCCCCACCCCCCCTCTCCCCAGTACCTTTCTTGATCCATACTAGTTCCCCTGGTATGTCATAATGGCCATAGACGTGTCAAAGCGAAGGGTGAAATCGCCGTCATATATATATATATATATATATATATATATATATATATATATATATATATATATATATATGATGATATATTGAGAATAGAGAGAGAGAGAGAGAGAGAGAGAGAGAGAGAGAGAGAGGCGGGGGGGAGAAAAGTTCGTCATTGTTCACTGTCTCCATTTTCATCTGGTTAACAGAGTAAAGTATTAGAGTAAGAAACGAGAAAGTTAATTCGCACTCAAATGATGAAGGGGTAATGAGATGTTAATTTAAGACAATCTTACGGAAACTTGAGAAAGGAATGAATAATAGCAGGTGAATTTCACATAATGACATTCTCACCATAGAGGGAAGATGGTTTCTTTTTAATTAAGCGAGAATCTTCACACTTCCGTGCTAGGAAGAAAGAATACGACGTAAAACTATCTAGGAATTCTTGATATGAAAGCTCAGTTGAATTGAAATGCTGAAAATAAAAGTCACTGAGAACATTTGCCAGTCTTTTTATAGAGAGAGAGAGAGAGAGAGAGAGAGAGAGAGAGAGAGAGAGAGAGAACTAACGAATTGCACAAAAACTGTTGGAAAAGAGATAATAAAGCCAATTCGCATATTATGTTCATGGGAATATGCGTTATCATCGTGATGTGTAAATTTAAGAAGTAACACAGCCCATTTAGAGATCTTTCCGTAAAGATGAAAGAATACGATATAGTAGAATCCGGTAAAATAGTTTTGCGGCAGTCAGACAGATAAACAGAACTTTGTCCTATGATTTAGTTCATTTTGCATGTTTAAAGAGAGATTAAACTGAGTCAAAAGGCAGCGATGTACAAAACTGGATATACGTCAGTAATATAGTAAGAAATTATTTAAAATATGAATTTTAAGGTATACTAAGTATTTTAAGAGCATCAGCTAAATACTTGTAACTAATGGTTCTGGGCTAAATTCTGAAAAAAATGCATATACATATAATAACGAAGTAAAACTTACGGTCAAGAAATATATTTAAGCTTACTTAATCTTACCAGTAGCTAAAAGCCAAGTGTATGAGTGAAATCAATTTTGGGTGTGATTTTCAATCTATTTCAAATTCAATTTAATTTTTCTTAATTTTTGTGACATAGTTGCTTTAATTGTCCTTTTTCCCAGAAATTAATTGAAAATAATGTCTTTGAATTGAATTTTCAACAACATTTTACATACTGCGAGGAAATGGAAATTAATATTTGACGTGGTATTTGTTATTAGTGCAACAGTAAATAGAGTATCCTCAGGTAGTGAAAATGCTACAATGTTTTATTAAGATAGCAATATTCTTTATTTTACCGAGAATTATGTTTTATGTTATAGTGTTTATGAAATTGATAATGTTTAGTAAATTAAGTAGAAAAAGAGTTTATCCTTATTTGTTGAGTATTCAATTAGTTTAGATTAGTTTATAGTTGATTTTTCCATCTCGTCATCATATAAGAATAGAAAATGATAAGATACATCTCACTTTTGAGAATATGTTAAAATCATAGTTTTAATTATTTTTCTGGAAGATTAGTGGAGGAGAGACTATAATTACTTGTCTAATGAACATTTACCTGGGTTTTTTTTTTTATTAATCTGGCTTCATTTATACGTGAGATATTATTTTGAAGGAATGTTATCAGTTTAAATTCTTTTGCGTATTCCCTCAACATTTGAGGATGGATGAAGGGAACAAAGAATAAAATGTATCTCTACATAAGGGTTGATTTCGATTTCTATGTTTTTTTATGTATTTTATGGGAGCGATGTTCCTGAATACGCGTTAGAAATACTATGAAGAATATTCTCTCTGTATTGGACAGAACATTGAATGCACTTTGTGGAAGCCTTTAACAAATCCTTAATATCAACCAAAAAATATGAAGCTTGCTCAAGTATACCAAGAATTCATCTGGAAAATTATTATGACAGTACATCTTTTGTACCCAATTCGTTTCGTATGCCGGTAGGAAGAGAATAATTAAAGATTAGGTGATGGAAAAGTACAAGAACAGGGGATATTTTAATAAGCGCCAGCAATACAAGGAAACTTTATCATGCGTGCCAACTAAGGATTTGGTAAGATAAAGACAGGAATTATATTGTTTAATTTGGAAGATTTCAGCTAAGCGTTGAGTAAGATATATACATCACACATATAGTATATATATATATATATAATATATATATATATATATAATATATATATATATTTGTACGAATACTTAGTAATGAATTTGTTTAATTGATTCAGTAGCATTATAATGCAGACAGAATAACAAGAATTTCATCACACAGGTATAGGTAAATATAGGAATTAACAAAGAAGTCTGTTTATAAAAAGAACAAAAAAGGCCAAACAATCAGTAAATAATTCACATGACACTTGGAAACAGAGATAAAATTCCCACAATTCCTCACAGCACTTCAAATCAGGTTTCTCTTACTAAGTCAGATTATTACATTCCACGACCATATTCATCCACTGTTCACTAAGTAATTTTCATCCTCTCCTCAGAAACA
Source organism: Macrobrachium nipponense (assembly GCF_015104395.2). NCBI lineage: Eukaryota > Metazoa > Arthropoda > Malacostraca > Decapoda > Palaemonidae > Macrobrachium > Macrobrachium nipponense. The sequence goes on from NC_087210.1 coordinate 66,937,867, forward strand.
GCAGGAAAATATATTATTGTTTGTTATTCTCGGTAGCCTAGCACCACATTTCTCCCCAGAATAAGAGTTCACTCATTTTCATAACATGTTAGCCTCGTCTCTCCCCTGAATTAAAAATACGAATATTACGAATGGGTGCTATTTCGGGAACTGGCTCGATATGAAGGTCTTTCTTGGAACGCACCCGCAAGGCAGAGTTCCCAAAATTTTCGGGGGCATTAAAGGCGAGAATCGCAGAGCTGCGTTAAAATGGAATGGACTATTTTTACCCGGATTTTGCCGTAATCAAATACAGCGGTATTGTTAAGGAAATTAATAGCCACTGCAAACACATCGCATGTCCGCACTATTAACTAACAGCTTGCGTAACATTTATATGAGTCTATAAAAATATATGTGAACAGCAAGGTTTAAAAAAGTTAATACCAGTGTTCGTTGTTTTTTATTCGTAGAAAATATTGAAACTAGTTTATGATAACTAGAAATATTAATTAAACTTTTACGGAATATAAATGGTGATATATTTCCTTATTAAAAAAGTTGTTTTTGTTGATATCCTCATTGCTGAAATGTGCTAAATAACATTTGGTGAATAACGTAATGTTCTTGTAGTTACTGCTGAATAATAATGATATATTCTAATTTCAACGATTAACTGTTTATAGCCCTTTTTTTTATTTTCTTCTCTGTTCGTGGTAAGTCATCTATATAACATTTTAATGATTCATAAAGGATTGAACTTTTAATTCGTTTAGGACGTTTGTAGTAGGTGTTAGCTTTACCCATCTTCTTCAAACAAATGAAGGATGTGCATTGTTATTGTGAAGGTGGGTGAATGGATGTACTGTACAGCATTAATAGACCCTACTCACCGAGGCAAAACATACCCGACCTGATTTGATAAATATTCAAGTGTTCTCTTCATGAATTTGGGGGAATATTAGATATGATCCGCCACGAAGTAGAAGTAAATGAAAACTTAAAAAGATAGACGGAAATTTAATGCACTTAAGACAATGATCACTTTGTTATCACTGCAAGAGGAGATGGTCTTCTTCCCTGCCAATAATAATAATAACAAGAACCTGATTTTATACCATAATTACATGGTATTGAATATAATTAGCTTTTCTTCGACGACTTTCGCACGTTTTACAGTGCGTCTGCATTTTCTCTGCTTCAAATCTTCCTCTAATTGTTTCGTTCGGGGCGATGAATAACACTCGTTTCTTGCTCATAAGTCTAGACTTAACGCCAGGGGAGTTATAGTTCACTGAAGTGTGCTATTGTTCCTCTCATACTTTTTTGTGCGCTTTCCTCTTCCCCAGGACATCGACTGTTTTGCGATGCCAGCACTTGTGAGAAAGATTACTGCTTTATTCAGTGTGGCTGTACAGCAGTCGCATCGATCCTACTCAGTGCAAGTTGCATTTTACAGTCAAGTTCAAGCGACGAATCCCTCATCCTCTGATGAAGCCTGGTAGAATTGAAAATACAATTTAGGCCAAAGGCCAAGAGCTAGTACCCATGAGGTCATTTAGCGACGAAATGGAAATTGGCAGTAAAAGGTTTGAAAGGTGTATCAGGATGAAAACATCTCATGTGCACTATGAAACAACTGTTAGGATAGGGTGGAAAGTAAGATGGGTGAAAGAAAATAGGAAGGAGGTACAGTAAAGAAACGAAAGCGGTTTCAGGTGATGGCACTAACCCCATACGGAGGAAGCATCCTAGTAACATGCATCGGGTAACGTTTTCCCCACATTTACAATGGAGGAATCGGCAGCCCTCGGATTGCACGGTTCCGTGTGTTTCTTTCCTTCTGCCATAAAGCTTGCTTTGTAATTCCCATCTGATATCAGGCTTTGGAATTCCCTCCATACTTCAGTTTTTCCAGACTCGCAGACTAAAGATGCGTCCACACGATCGAACAATGTCTGACGGACAAACATTGTTACATATCATAGGCGAAGCAAGATGACGTCATAAGTTTTGAAACGATGGAAGTAGATCTGGCAACAAGCACTGGCACCAGATGAGGTTGTATACCAGTGTTCTTATTCTGCTCACAAGGCGAAGACCGGCAGACAATTGTTAATTGGTAACAATGTTTGTCCGTCGGACATTATTCGACCGTGTGGACGCACCTTTACTTTCTGTAAGACCACTTTCCGCAACTTTTCTGTGTGATTAGGTCGCCTTTTTTAGTGTCCCCGTCTCTCTTTTTTTTCATGTAGGTCTAAGTAAAAAAAAATAATCCACTTTCCCATCCCGCCTACAGGCTGCTCTTGGGGTAAGAACATCTGTCATGTAGCTACAACATTATCAACAACCAATGGATTTTGTTGTTAAAATTATTCCAGTAGCTGATTAATCACTTGTATTTCTAGATTCCATTAAAAACTGTTGATCTGTATGATTTTTTTATGCTCACAATAACATGAATGATATTGAAAAAGAAACCCACAAAATCACTTTGTAACTTGTTTACTTCTAAGTATTTCGAAACTAATCTAGTTCCTAATGTTAATGTCCCTAACTTAAAACTGCAAGGGTGGTGGAGATATGTGGATGATATTTTTGCTATTCTGCAAGGTGATGAAAATTAAATAGAAACTTTTCTAGACGAATTCAATAAGATTGATAACAATATCCAGTTCACTTTAGAGAAAAGTAACAATAATAAACTGTCATTTTTAGACATACCCATAGAAAGAAAAGAAACAGGATATGAATTCAGCACATATAGAAACCCCACACATACAAACTCATATTTTCATTTCTTCTCTTTTCACAGTCATGATATAAAAATAGGGGTTCTAACAGGTTTATTTCTTAGAGCAATGAGAACGTGTGACCCTTGCAAGATAGAACAAGAAATAAATTACATCGATAAAAGCTTCGATGCATTAGCATACCCGGATTCAAATAAAGGGCACTCAACAAAGCTAGAAAATTTTTTTACAGAGCAAATGTAGAGAGCACATGGAATAAAGAAAACAAGAAAATAGTTGCCCTCCCTTTCATGCCTAAAATGAAACAAATCACTTCAAAAATGAAAGAAAGTAAATATAAATTCGTATGTACCTTTGATAATACCGTAAAAAACAAAGTATGTAAAAATAAATTGGAAGGAGAAGACAGTAATACAGATGATGTAGCGGGGGTATACATAATCAATTGCAACAATTGTGGAGACAGATATGTGGGGGAATCAGGTAAGGGAATAAGGACTAGAATCCAAGAACATAGAAAGGCAGTACAGCTTAACTCTCAGGGGAGTGCTATAGCTAGGCCTTGTTGGGAAAATGGCCATACGATGGATTTTAAAAACAGTAGGCTTATATATAAAAGCAACAAAATTAGTCACAGGAGGGTAGTAGAAGGTGCACTTATCAGAGAGATTAAAGAAATAGAAGGAAACAAAGGTTTTACCTCAGAAGATCCCATAAGCCGAGCTTTGATATTAAAAGAAGCTAAGGTTGACCCTGCTGACCTGGGGATTAGGTTTTCTGCCCAACAGACTTTTGGTGACCACTCCCTTACCACAAGGGTTAATCCCATTGACCATCAGCTCAGGATATCAGAACGACAAGAAGGGATTGGCAACTCTCAAGGAAACCAGAACAGCCATCACATAAATGATAGCTCAACGAGAATAAGTTCCAGAAGACTGCTGGGCCTTGAACCAGCCTGACAACCCAAACATCTCTTGAAAATGGGCCACAGATAGGGCCTGAAAGTACTCGAGTGTGGAGTAAAATTAAATTGTAAATACTTAGAAGTAAACAAGTTACAAAGTGATTTTGTGGGTTTCTTTTTCAATCTTCAGAAGAAAACTGAAAGAACTTTTTGTTTGGTTCATAAATGATATTATTACTATCATGAGTCTATACTCGCCACTGTACACTAATACTGAAGATTAGAACAAAATATTCTATAATCTTGCCATTTCATTTCATTAATGAGCGTGTTATCTGCATTTACATCGAGTCATGCACTAAAACCTTTTCCCAGTTATTAACAATAAGTAAAGTAAATCAGCTGTTTTTTTGCTTGTCTTTTTCTAAGTAAAGCATACTTTATAAGTTTGCAATGAATTTCCTGTGTGCACGCTTGTAAGCATATTATCATCTAGATAGTGAAGTCAGATTTTTCCCCTTAGAGCACCTGAAATGGTAAATTACCCAAAACTGTCATCTGTCAGTCGACTAACCACCGAAACTACCCAATTATCCACGCAGATAACCTAGAATTCACCTCGGCCTTCAAGCCATCATTTCGACCGAAGAAATCTATCGTTTTTCTTGGTTTGTTATGTATCATGAGTTGATTAATATCTATTCCTTCAATGTAATCATTGGTTTCGTCCTTTCACTTTTATTCTTTGATGATTTTATCTTTTCTTGGATACCCGAACCGGTAGTCCTTCACAAGGAAAAGTGATGCCTTATAGGCGTGCTAACATTTTGTACATTCTCCTTGTTGTTGTTATGATTGGTGAAGTTAGCAATAATAATAGTTACAGAGAGCATTGTGCCATAGTCTTGTCCATCCTTTTGATGTTAATTTATGCATATAATATTTCATGGTAAACATTTTTCTGAGGTCAATTACCGCTTTGATCAAAGTTCAATATTATTTTCTCAATCTGTCTGTTAGCAGGTTTACGTAAGAAACTGGCAAATAAGTTTAAGTGAAGTTCATTAGCTTCAGGCGACTCCTATCAGATGATTATTATTTAAAAGTGAATCTTCTTCTTCTGTCGACGCTCATTAGTCCCCCTGTATAGCAGGGTCGGCTGCCCGAGTCAGCTTTCTCCATCTGTTTCTGTTCCTTGGAACTTCGTCCCCCAGTCCCACCTCATCCATATCCCTCCTCACTACAACCATCCGTCTGTTCCGCTGACGCCCCACACTCCTCCTCCCCATTACTGGCATTTTCTTAGTTCTCTTGATTGGTTCCACTTCCTCTCTTCTTATTATGGCCATAGTATTTCAGATGAGCTTCTCTAGCCTTCTCCTGTACATTGCATATGCCACAAACTCTTCTTATATATCTCCCTCCTTTCAAGCGGTGATATTCCAGGAATCCGTCTGATATCGATGATTAACTGACAAATAATAGACACATTAAATACGACGAAGCTTCTTGATGTCGCCAAAATTTTTCAGCTGAGGACAGTTCCTCCTTGGACGAGTGGTTTACGTGCTCGCCTACCGATTCAATAGTCCCGAGTTCGATTCCCCGCTCTGCCAACGTGGAATCAGAGGAATTTGTTTCTGGTGATTAGGAATGAATTTCTCGATATAATGTGGTTCGGATCCCACAATAAGCTGTAGGTCCCGTTGCTAGGTAACCAATTGGTTCTTAGCCACGTAAAAATATCTAATCCTTCGGGCCAGCCCTAGGAGAGCTGTTAATCAGCTCAGTGATCTGGTTAAACTAATATATACTTAATCAGCTGGGCAAAATGACACAAAGAATGATTCCTGTGTTCCATTTAGATCCGTTCTTATCTTATCTTCCCGAGATAATAACATGAAGACAGTGACGGATACAGACAGATGGGTGAAAGCGAAGAAAGTGTTCACAGGGGTTGGTACTATTGCACTATTCGAGTCACAACCGTCACTGCAAACGAATAAGCACTTTACAAAACTTCGCTGAATATGGTCTGGCCGTTTTGCTGATAATAGCGGAGCAATATTAAAGTTCAGTTACCACGACTCAGCTTTCCAATCTCTGTTCTTACTAGCTCCTCTTACTCATTTTCTCTTTTGAGTCCATCCTCTTCCTTCTTCCCCCCTGACATTCAAGCAACTTCTGCAGGCGATGCTAATCATCTTATATGAGTCCTTAAGGAAGATTAATCCCGGCGAGCGCAAGATGTGGCTCAAGTTTGCGTAATCCTTTCTCCATGAAAACAACGTTCGCTTATCCTACTTCCTTGATTAGAACACTCCCTCCCATTCATTCGAACGAATTGGAAGACACGTCCGATAATAAATCAGTTTCCCATTCATTTATTTCTTTAACTTCAAACAGTGCCGTAACTGAAATTATTATTTTCTTTTTTTTTCTCTCTCTTTTCAGGCGTGTGTCAAATTCTGTGCTATATTCTTGGTATGGTTACAGGATCCTTTCTTTTTCATCCACTGGTTGTTTTATATTGTGAAGTAAATATAGATGATGTACTTTTATTATAATATGGAACGAGAATAATTTGATATGTAAAGAT
>NC_087210.1:66949107-66966607 GCF_015104395.2 Macrobrachium nipponense
TTCGCCTGCCATTCATGTAAAATTATTTAGGTTCAGTGCTCGCTGAGAGAGAGAGAGAGAGAGAGAGAGAGAGAGAGAGAGAGAGAGAGAGAGAGAGATCATTTATTGCCCACAGTGATTTATCGCGACTTTCAATTTTGATGGTTAAAATTTCCATCGATCTACATAACCGTCGCTCCTTATTGGAGAAGGGAACCTATAAATATCTCCCCCCTTCGCAGACCTTTCATTCGCCATAAAGGATAATTGACTTCCAGTCCGTAAGGATTCTTACCTATCTTACAGAGCGGCTTCGGTTAAGGGCACTTTGCATTCATTCGAGTGGCCATTTTGGCAAATGATGGACATGGATGATTAATTTGAAGAGTAAATTAGGGACCCCTTTTGGAATGTCATATTTCAATCTAGGACCCTTTCGAAGTAATTAAGTAAACATAATTATTACATGGATGGTAAAGTTGGGAATTCCGTTGGAAATAGTAATTCTTTATGTAAATAATAACCACGGAGAGTTATTACTTAATCATTAAGGCAATTACTTTTTTTCATTTCTTGACATGTACTACAGGCAGTTTCCTTCTTGCAATAACTAGCAACCTGTCAGGTGACAGAAACTACATTCCACATAAGTCAAATGAAAACAAATTTAGTAATGAAAATGCTAATTTGCATTCAAGCAACATACATGTGTCATTGATGATGTCTTATTCGTAACAAACACAGAACATAATAACTTAATAAAACATGATAAAGTTAGCGTCAGTTAACTGTTTATAAAGCGTCTGTTCGTTATTTTTTTTATATTAAAAACACACACACACACAAACATATATATATATATATATATATATATATTATATATATATATATATATATATATATATATATATATAGTTTGTTCAACAATTTGTTTACAGTCAATGAAAATAGATTAAACAGACTTAACACGTTTCTTGCATAAGAATATTAGTTACTATTTTGTCTTGTTAAAGTCATTTGTTAGCAGAACAAACAAACAACACCTCAAACACACCCTCGTGCTTCCACACACACACGCACACAAACACACACACGCACACACACTTATATATATACTACACGCATTTATACATTCAAAATTGACATAACATTTTAAAGCCATTACAAATTTAAGCTCATCGAGGTATTATTATTATTACACATTTTTCGTCTGTCAAGAAAATCTGGCTGAGAATTATCCGTCTTATATAGCAATGAGGTCCAGTCCCCAGTGCTCTGCTTTTTGCCTAAAATTGAAATGAATTTTCCGCCTTTGTCAAGAACGGAATAATCCCCCTTAACGACCAACACAAAAACCGAGATGGATTCCACGAGTTCCAATTCCAATTCTTTCGTAAAATTGTCCATCATAGAAATTGTTGAATTGAACAAATTGTTTTCATTACCTGCACGTGTATACGGGGTGAAAAAGTATTTATAACATTTCTATGCATATATATTGATAGCATATTAGGCCTTAATAACTTTTGCAAAAACTGAAACCGAAACCCAGTAACAATTTGGGATGCACAGGGAAATCGAACGAATAAAAGATTGGTATGTACGATGACTGTGCATTATTTTAGAATGAAAACATTCATTTGGTATCTGGAGGCATACGACAGATTGGCTCCTAAAATATCTTTGAGGTTCCATCTACATTTTAGAATAGCAGAGAAATATTGTTCGCCATTACTAGTTTAAACATGTGTCCTTCAAAACTTACGTCTGTTGTGCAAAAAATGATCAAACATTATGTTCAGCCATGTGCTAAGCCCGGTTTTGTTTTTCCGAAGCTAAACTCATGTGAACTTCAAACTTGCCCTGGCGTCATACATATGACGTCACACTACGCTGGGACTCCCATAGGGCGGCAATACTCTGGTTTATGCTGCAGCGATGCCAGATGCTGAAATGATTGCCAGGTATTGCATCCAAACGATATTTTGAGAAATGAGTTAAATTGTAGATGCTTAATGTTTTTCTGGGTTTGAATTGAGGTGAATATAGAATTTAGGCCAAAGGGCAAGCACTTTTACCTATGAAGTTTGAAAGGTGTAACAGGAGGAAAACCTCGTAGTTGCAATATTAATCAATTGTTAGGAGAGGGTGGTAAGATGGAAATAAGAGAATGTGAAAGGAGGTACAGTAAAAAGAACGAAATAGGTTGCAGCTAGGGACCGAAGGAACGCTGCAAAAAACCTTTAGTAATGCCTACAGTGCACCGCATGAGGCGCACTGACGGCACTACACCCTACGGAGGATATTCTGGGGTGAATGGCTCAGGATATCCCGCTGTTTTGTAGCTTAGCCTAGTATCCTAAAGTTAAGTCCGTGTTGGACTATTTATTTTCTATACACTTTGCATATACTTTCTCTGTGTCAACCAATTCATAAGTATCTTGTTCGTACTGTTGAAAAAATTGAGTTTGAAGGCAAACTTTTCAAGAAGTAGAATGAGAGTAAACTATAAAAAAGTAATGGCTGTTAGACTTGAATCTATCCCATCCCTTATGATAGTAGTTGACTTCGTTCCTCCGAGATCGTTGAAAGTTTGCCAGTTAGAATTTCATTTATTCATTAGAACACTATATGGACAATAAAAGAGAGAGAGAGAGAGAGAGAGAGAGAGAGAGAGAGAGAGAGAGAGAGATAAAACAACTGATTCCAGTATTTAGTATTATGTAAAATAAAAATTATGAAATAACTATTTATGATGGTGTGAAAGATGTAAACCCTATGAATACAATTGCATGAATACATAGTAGCAAATATTTTCGCTTAAGAACATGTCATTAATAGTCTAATAATTGCTATTGTCGTCCGGTAGTTATATTTGATTTTATTTGTTAAGCAGTGAAAATAATTCTGACTGGCATGAAATTACAATTTTAGTTATAGACAGTGCGTGAGAAGAAAAGAAAGTGGTTACAAATACTATGTTTAAAGTGCGCGTTACATTTCCAAAATTTCAAGTTTTCTGCAAAAGAAAACTATTGAGATGGTTTTGTCTGTCCGTCCGCAATTTTCTGTCTGCCCTCATAACTTAAAATCTAGAGGCTAGAGGGTTGCAAATTAGTATGTTGATCATCCGCCCTCCAACCATCAAACATACCAAATTGCAACCCTCTAGCCTCAGAAATTTTTATTTTATTTGAGATTAAAGTTAGCCATGGCCGTGCGTCTGGTAATGGTATAGGACATGCCACCACCTTGGTATGGCTAGAAGTTTCATGGGCCGCGCTCATACAGCATTATACGTTGTACAGAAAACTAGACTGCGCCGAAGAGACTTCGGCATTTTTTTACTTGGTATGTACTATACCATATTGAGAAAGATGTAACGGTAAAATGTAAAGCATCCGTATTAGCCATAATACTAGTAATATATGATGAGAGAGAGAGAGAAAGAGAGAGAGAGAGAGAGAGAGAGAGAGAGAGAGGGCCATTTATTAGCTACAGTGATCTCTAGCGGCCGTTAATTTTCATGGTGAAATTTTGGATCGGGGGGGGGGGGATCTGCTTCCGCCGTCGCAGCTTTTTGGAGAGAGGGAACCTATAAACATCTTCCCCCACCCCCCCCCCCCCCGCCGCCACCCCCGCCCCCTTTCCCAGACCTTTCATTCGTTATATGGATAATTAACTTCTAGTCCATAAGGATTTTCACCCATCTTACAGAGGGGCTTCGGTTAAGGGTACTTTGCATTCATTCGAGTGGCCATTTTGGCAAGTGATGGAAATGGATGATTATTTTGAAGAGCAAATTTTGGGACCCACATTGAAAATGCATATATCGATATAGAATTTCTTTCGGGGTAATTAAATAAAGTTAATTATGAAGGGGATGATACAGTTGGGAATCCCATTGAAAGTAGTTATTTTGTGTGTAAATAATGATATAAACCATGGAGGTTATTGCTTATTCTTGAAGGCAATTACTCTTTTGTTTCCTTGACGTGTATTAAAGCCAGGTTCCTTCTTGCAGTAATTAGCCATCAGTCTGCTGCCAGAAGTTGATTCCTCTTGAGTCAAATGGGTACAATACATTAATTTGCATTCAAGCAATATGCATATTACATTGGCGACGGGTTATTTGATACTTAATGAAAACAAGGTCAGATTAGGAAAGCATTTTTTCAGGTATAATCTGTATATAAAGTATTTTATTAGAAGATTTTCGGAACAAAATTGCAAACAGACTGCAGCACAAACACATACGTAATTGGACATACACTTGAACACACAAACACACACTCATACGTATATTTATATGCAAAGATAAACTAAGATGAAATTTTAAACCTAGAGTATTTATTCACTAAAATGTCGATTTCATTGCACTCATTTTTTCTATGTCGAGAAAATCTGCCTGAAAATTGGCTGTCTTGTGTAGCAGTAAGGTACAGTCCCCAGTACCCGGCTTTTTCCCTAAAAGGATTATTAATTTTCCCACTCTATACAGGTAGAATAATCCTCCCTAATAGTCAACGAAAAAAAAAGAATAAAAAAGGTTGCAACGAGTTTCAATCCTAATTCTTTCGTAAATTTGGGTGTCATCGAAAAAGTACGTATAACTTTTCTACGCGTATATTTCAATAGCATATGAGACCATATTGCTTTTGGATATGTTCACGAATTGAGACTATATGGTTTTGGGATGCAAATTAATCGAACGAATAAAACATAGGTATGTATGATGACTGCGCATTATTTCAGATGAAATCATACAGACGGTATCTGAAAGCACGCAACAGGTTGGTCCCTCAGATATCTTTGGGGTTCCATCTACCATAATGATCAGCAGAAAAATCATTTTTTCCATTAATATTATTTGAAATTCATGTACTTAAATGTTGCTATCATATGTAGTCGTATTTTAAACGTATGCCCTTTAAAATTTACGTTCATTGTAAGACACTTCATGCCCACAATTACAGAATAACTTATTATTATGTCTAGTCATGCACGAACCCTGGGATTATATTCCCGAAGTTGAACTGTTGTGAAATATACGATTGCCATGACGTCACTCCCATAATCTGACACATATGCTAATACCCATTTCTTGCCTGACGCGAAAAGTTCAGGATTTTCCGAATTTTTGTACCTTGCTCTGGTACCAGACAGTTACTTCGAGGCTGAAATAGTGGCTTTGCTTTTCTTTCAAGATGCTCTTTCTGTTTGAAGGCATTCATAAATGCACTGAGCGAGTAGACACATTTATAATAATAGGTTTTGAAGGCAAGCGTTTTAAGCATATAAATAGGACTAAACTATCAACAGGTTATAGTTTCTAGACTCAGATATGTCCCATCCCTAACGATATTCGCACTATATAAGAGATGATTCTGTTCCTCCCAAGTCCACTATTGAAAGTTAACCAGCTAGACATTCATATAACCACTAGGTTATTATATGGACATGACTATTAAGTCAGGGAGCGTCTCCTTAACAACATATAATGCATGTGAAATATAAATATGAAGGTGATATACTAATATATAAATCTGATGACAGCAATTTATTTTCTTACTCTGATTGCTATGTACGGATACACTTAAAAATGCAGTTATATCTCGTTTCAGCTACAGAGAGTAAATGAATGAACTGTTAACATTGATAATATATTGAAAAAAAATTTTAACAGGAAATACCAGTAAGAAATTCATGATAGTTAACAAAAGGTAGAATGTTCTATCCAACAAAGAAAACAAAGGCACATCCCGTATGTTAGAAAAGACTGAAATAGATGGAAAATTCAAGTACAATGTGTGTGTGCATGTGTGTGTGTGTGTGTGTGAGAGAGAGAGAGAGAGAGGAGAGAGAGAGAGAGAGAGAGGGTCTAAAGGACCACCTTTATCGAAGCCAGTTATCAAATTCCTCGGCGAAAAGGAAAGGCAGGAAGGTCCAGAATATATTATGTTCTGGTATCTTTAATGGAACGCTTCCTTTTGTGCTGAAATATATGTTATTTTCAGGTCTGTTTTATGGATTCTTTTGTAATTAGGGAATTGGAGGTAAGCGCATTTGGTCTCGCTTTTCGGGTGATATAGTTAGAGAATAAGAGTTTCTGGCGAATCCTCTGTAAGTTAAATATCATGAATACATTACAAATACCGAAAAGAGAGTTGACAATGCAAGAATAATTTAAAAAGTAGGTCACATGAAAACAAGCACTCGCTGTGTATACATACTGAAGGCTGGGTAAATTTCTAGGTCAGAGGATTAAAACTGAGAATCCGGGATGTATTGGTAAAACAGCGATCGTGGGGCTAACCAGGGTATGTATGTAAGCTATTTCTGGATAACGGGAAAGTCAAGGTTTGAGGAATCGTATTCTCAGCGTTTCCCAGTAAAGGTGATAGCTGCGGCTGCAAAGATTATGGGGCTTAATGTTACCTAGCGTACCAGGAATGTTTTTTTTTTTTTTTTTTTTTTTTTTTTTTTTTTTGGTTTTTTTTTTTTTTTTTTTTTTTTTGTAGGATTTTCTTCGAAAGTAACACAGATCCAAATATAAACAATGCGAGTTGGAAGAGGGTGAGGATTTGTTGATTGTGCTTGGAATCCAACTGTTACGTGAGAGGTTTGAACGCAGTAGAAACAACTGGATGGCTAAAGGTGTCTAAACTTGGAGTAGGAAAAAGCTAATGATAAAATCAATAGGAAGACATTGACGATGGCGTTGACGATGTATGGTGTAGAAGGCACGTTGAATAAAGCTGATGAAAGCTTTTGTGATAGCAGTGAAGTTGCTTTGAGAACCTGTAAATGGGATAGTTATTAGTTTGTTGTGACAGTGGATCTGGGGCGAGGATACGTAGTCTTTATAATTGTGTATAACTTTACAGATTTAGGTGTAAACTTATACCATATGAAAATGTGAAGTTGAGACAGTGGTTTAATGCCCCAATCTCGGAGTACTGAAGGTAATCCTCCTTCCTCGGTATTAGAATGAAAATGGCAACGACATTCTTTCAACTGTACGTAGATACGACGGCTTATTTTTTTTTTTATGTTTCAGTATCAGTTCATACATGAAGCTAGTTCCCTTAAAAATATTATGAGAATACTCATTATGCCCATATTTTCATTTATTATTTTTACCTTATATCATTTCAGTCTCTGTGTATTGGTATACTCTGTGTTTTGACTTGATGATGTTTTATAAGGAGATAAAATATCACTGGGTCATGTAGAATGAAAGAAGCCTAATCAACTTTCAATGACGCATTTAAAAAAAAAAAAATGTGTAACAAAAGCGATATTGTGTCCCTTCACATAAACAAATTCACATTAGAATTATAATACGTATAGAAACAATGGAGTCATGAATATTTCCATAATATTTTTAACATGGCCAGCTTTATTACGTACATATGAAACCGCACCGTAACATAACACAAAACATGGCTTCGTGTCTACGCGCAGTTGGAAGTTTGTCGCTCTCTTTTTCATTCCAGTACTGAAGAAGAAAATGTCCCTTTAATTAATATACTTATATATTATTAATTTATAATATATATATATATTATATACACACACATATATATTATATATATATATATATATATATTATATATATATATATATATATATATATATATATATAAGTAATTCTTTTTTTTTTTTTTTTTTTTTAATCACATTTCCGTGATTCAATATACATATATCGAGCTACAATGTCCTTTAATATCTAATTCGCTCTACCTCGGAATTATATATTTTCATATAATAAAAAAGGAAGCGAACAACTGTATTCAAAAAACCACCTGCTCTGTCAGAAGATGACAGTTGAATGACGACAATGAGGGAAGGCAAAGCCACGAAGAAAACATGCTCACGCCAAATACAGGACACAGAAGTGGTGTGTGAGTTCGATCCTGCGCCAACTGCTTAATGAATAATGACTCAAGAATGGGCAGTACGTGTAAGTGGCTTGTTTGGCTCAAGATAGAAAAGTCGGTGTATTTGATATCAGCATGGCAAATTTTTGAATGATTTCTGACGTTAGAGAATTCAGGGTTGGACAATTTACAGCCAGTACGATGACTAACACCTATATGTGAGTCAGCTCTGACCTTCGGCAGTCTTTTGGTCGATCCCACATAAATCCCCGAATCACATTTGGGGCAAGAATATTTATAAACGATCATTGATTGCAACGTTGGACAGAGCTTGTCTTTGATTTTAAAAAAAGAAGCAGAGTAAAAATCGAATTTACCTTAAAATTAAAAAAAATAACACGAACTATAAATATATATATATATATATATATATATATATTATATATATATATATATATATATATATATATATATATATATATATAGAGAGAGAGAGAGAGAGAGAGAGAGAGAGAGAGAGAGAGAGAGAGAGAGAGAGAGAGAGAGAGAGAATTCCTTTTAATCCTCCTTAATCAAGAATACTACTTTTGTGACAATAATGGTTTCCTCAATGATGTCTAAAAATGCAACGTGCAACCCAATAAAGCACTTCTCGGGAACAAGTAAAAAAAAATCTAGCATGCGCATTAATTCTTATATTAAAAAAAAACGGGTGATAAAGTTCCCTCTTCGTATTCCTGGTGCAAAAACAATTTTTTCCCCGATCATGATGCAGAAACATTTCATAAAAGGTGATTAAAACCAGTTTACATTACCTTGTTTTTCCCCATGAATCTCCACGTTCGTGAATTATTGATGGTAGTTAAAAATTGGGCTTCATATAACGTCAGATTTCCTGGAAGTCCGTATTCTCATTAATAATTTTGTTCTTCTTTATTCTAACTGCGTTGATTGGATAATGGCTAGTAGCGGTTTTTAAAGGTGTTGCTTTGTAAACGTTAAAAAGAATTTTTTATTTTTACCGGAGTGGTAATGTTACATGAAAAATCTGAAATTTCAAAATACCTGTTACTGGCAAATAAATATACTTAAGTAAAAGCAAGGTGGCCAAATCAATAAGTAGACGAAAGGATACATTTTGTTACTCGCATAAGTACCATTTCGACTTTCTTAATCTCAAGTATATGTTATTGTAACGCCAATACGAGTACACTTGATGTTTAAGATTGGTCTTTGAAAAATAAGAGACGTAAATATAAATAATGCCTTTCATTTTATATAATTATTTTTGAGAAACAAAATGTTAATCATCACTGAACAGAAATGGACGGTCAGTCTTTCGTGGCAAATAGCCTCGATACTTACAATAACAATCAAGGATACATGAACGCTCTGTACTTTAGTAGAAAAACACATGAAGCACTGGTTTTAGAATGGCAGTAACAGGGAAAGCGGTCGACGAACTCAAAACATCCACAAAAGGTAAATAGCACATTCTCAGACTGTCAGTTTTCTTCGAATATTACTTCCGTGTCTTTTTTCTCTTGTCATACAAAACAATAAGTAATTTTTTTGTATTTGTTTTGCATACCCTGCTAACAAAAAAAAAAAAACCAAGATAGAGAAAATAAACATTTAAGAGACAGTCTAGTAAACTGACGAATCAAACCATAATCGTAATATTCTTGAAGGAGGTAAACGTAACATAATAGATGAAGCACTGAGGTAGGGCATAAATTCGCCAGCTATGAGACCACACACACGCGGCGCGCGCACGCACACAGTGACACACACACATATATATTTATATAAATGTATGTATGTATATATATATTTATATATATATATATATATATATATATATATTATATATATATAAAGGTTTTTTTTGCCACGAAGGAAAAAAATGAAAAAACGAGATAGCCGAGTACTTTCGGTTCCTATTCGGACCCTTTACTGACTACATAGCATCCGTTTTATATACTTCCGTGATCAAGTTATTCATATATATATATATATATATATTATATATATATATATTATATATATATATATTAACATATAGATATATATATATATATATATATATTATATATATATATATACTATATATATACATATCATATAGCATCACGTTTTAATATAACTTCGTGATCAAGGTATTCATATATATATATATTGATAATATATATATATAATATATATATATATATATATATATATATATACATAATATATATTATATCTATATCTATATATCTAATATATATATATATACTATACATATAATAATGTATATATATACATAATATAATATATATATTATATATATATATCTCTATATCTATTATATATTATACTATATATCTATATATCTATATATATATATATATATAAACCACAAGCGGGTAGTTGTCAAGATCCAAGCGAAATGTTCAATGCTCAGAGTAGAATGTCGAAATCACACGCCTAATGTTCTTTGATTTCCAGAATTAAGCATTGAATTTCGTTGCCAAAATAAATGTTGAGAAGTCCTCCATCTTAACGTATCACTTTCGGCGAAAAGCGAAAACACGCAGACAAATTCTTCCTGAGCGCATTCATCTCTCTATACGTAAAAGGCATTGACTTGCGTTGCCAATTAACATGAACTCGAGACTTAAGAGGCAGTCTTAATCAGGTTCTTTGCCATCAATGATAAATGGCCATAGACCCTTGACTAGCGTTACCTATGCTCCATACCAGCAAGAGGAATAACCAAAATTTAAAGATTGGTTATTGAAAGATAATGGTCAAAATTATTTTGTTTATACTTTTACACGGTAACAGATAAATAGATACTCAGCAATAGCTAAATCCCAAATTAAATCATTCATAGTGCCCACCTACAAAGTAGTGCTTAATAATGCATTCATCTCGTGTATTTCAACTGCTGACTTTTTTTTTTCTTTAGCTCCTGTTTTTTTTTTTAACCTTCCATATTGCAGCAGCGAGTTGATATTCGAGAAGAAATAGAAGTAAGCCGTTTTTCTCCTTTCTCGCTGTTAGAGATCCAGGCGCAGGTATTTATTTATTCGACGCGTGCTTATAAAAGGCAGTGTCTAGTCGCTTACGCATTCAGCACATATAAGCAAACGATGTGTCGGGTTACTTGTCCGCTCAGTCCCGCCCACTTCAAAACATGCAAGGATCAGGCGAATCCATGTTGTTGAGAGTCAATTCTATACTGTATGTTTGAAATGCCATTTCTCTTGGAATTCAGTATTCCAGCGATTTGCTGTTTTTTTATGACATGCACCCTTCCCGTTTTATCTCTGGCGCTCTGTGCGCAGTGCTTGCGAAAGCTTGCTGTCTGGCAGTATTGTACAGTATTTTTTTTTTTTGTCCATGAATAAGTTAAAGATGACTCCTAAGCCTAGACGCCATAATGAAAGCAATTTCTTAGTGCTTTCAGATCATAAGCGCGTTATTCACGGCATCAATCCCGAGATCGCAGCTCTATATTATATATTATTGGTATATTTCCTGGTATTAATGGCATAATCTTCTATTAGAATAACTCGTCACACCAAAAACACTTAGTAGATTATTAGCTATATAATTTTCACGAAGACAGTAAGAAAATAAAATGAGAACCCGGCAAGAGTTCTCTGTACATTTTCATTTGCTCTTACAAATAATTGTCGATCAGAAAGACTTGCCCAAGTGGTGAGAGATTTAACACGCATAATATATATATATAATATATATATATTATATATATATATATATATATATATATATTATATATATGTTGCAGAATCACAGTAGATGCAGACTTCATTAAATAAGCGAATACCACAGGAAAATGATTGGAAGAAATCCAAGCGCTTTCGTCTTTATTAAGACATTGTCAAGGAACGAATGGAATACAGTTGGAAACAACTGTATTTCATTCGTTCCTTGACAATGTCTTAGTAAAGACGAAAGCGCTTGGATTTGTGCCTATCATTTTCCTGTCGTATTTGCTTATATATATATACAACCATTCAGTAAACCGCAGACAACCACATCAGAGGGAAGAACATTTATTTGAGACGTTTCGTACATACAATGTGCATCTTCAGTCTGTTGAGATAAAAACACATATATGTTAACATTAAATAAAAACAGGATTCTTAATATAACAAATAAAAATTAATAGAAGACTAAAATTAACATAAAATTTACAAAAAGGACTAAAAGTTAGCGACAAGTAAAACGAAGAAGTAAAAAGTACAAATAAAAAACAAGGCGAACCAACCGTTAGTCGAGAGGGAAGGAGGTAGAGTGACTAGACTTAGGCAAGAAGTTAAAAAGTTGACTATGCCAGATAAAGTGAAGATGAAACTCCACTATTCAATGAAGGAACAAGACGTTTAAATATATAATGACTCTAGAGTGGTTAGGTAATCAGAGTCAGTTCGATGAATACGTTATTGCTCTATGAACCAGAGTGGAGATGGTTCACAGAGCAATAAAGTATTCATAGAGCAATAAAGTATTCACCTATTTGTAGTCTGCGACACTCCTGTGTACGTTTCTTAGGAGCACTTATAACTAATTGATACAAAAATGTCATTACTCAAAAAGTATACAGAATTTCAAATTGTTCTCGTCGCTCTTGCAGTAATGAGTTATATCAGCTAATTATGGTCTTTGCGCTTGCAAATACTCATGATATGTTTACTGAAAATAGTACAAGAGATTGTAGTTGCACACCGGGACACAATATTGTAGTTCTGAATAGAACACATATATATACCGGTGCTTCCCTGATATAGTCAGAGAACTAACTACTGATCCTTTCAGCAACAAAATGTTACTCCTAGCACTGTTAAGCAGTAATTGGGAATTTGAAATAACATTTGCCCTTTCGAGTATATTTAATACAACCTGATCAAGAACTGCTTATAATAGTCCTCTCAATAATAACATCTGTTCTTGATGAACTCAAAATAGCATCTGCGCCATTGCGTTCTCTCTCTCTCTCTCTCTCTCTCTCTCTCTCTCTCTCTCTCCTCTCTCTCTATTCATGACTTACACTAAAAGTATACCCACACCCTCATTTTGCCTGCAAACTTGGTCTGTTTTACTTAATATCGTCATTGCGTTGAAATGCTAACTGGTTCAATGATGTTTATGAAGACGACCCTCTGTTTTCTCCACTTAAGCTGACGCACAGTTATTGTTGTTCTTGGTGCTTGTTTTTGTTTGCCGGATCCTATCATTGCATTGGGTTCCGGGCAATAGTGTATGTATGAAAGAATAACAAATCGTCCGCGAATTTCCACTGTTTGACCGGTATTGATATTTTTATGAATGTGTTCATAAAACGTATTTCACATTCAGGGACTCATATGCGATGAAAAAAAAAAAAAAACGTCCTATAACTAACGAGAAAATATCCATCGTTACAAGATGCATGAACAACAGCCTGAAACATTTAGAAAAGCTTTTAATTGCTCCATGCAGTTCGTTGTGTTTTCCCAACTATACAAAAATAACTCTCAGGAAACTACAGTGCAGAACATAAATTAAAATTTGTGCATATGCAATGAGAGCCCAAACTCTGGCAATCACATTGTGCTGTAGTTCGTATTCTCTCACTTGAAAGAGCCGGAATCGAACATTTCCATGACACCAATATTCGTTATTTTATATCCATTTTCGGGGGCACTCAAATATGCAACAAAGCTTTCAAAAGCTAGTAAACACCGACGATTAATAGAGCACCCAATATTTGCCATCCCATCAAAACTTTTATTAGGACTATATATCACTTTTCATGTATTTGATATATCCACTACATTGAGACACATATATCTGTCTATTTATGTAAAAAGGTATATATAAAACATACGAACACACAGACAGACAGCACACACACACACACACACACACACACACATATATATATATATATATAGTATATATATATATATATATATATATATATATATATATATATAGTATATATATATATATATATAAGCATACAACAAGGTCCATAAAACACATCATCAAGGCCATAGTTTATTAAAACGAAACGTTTTGCACATTTTCTCTGTGCATCTTCAATATGTAAATAAAACTTAAAAAATCGTTAAAATTTATAAAAAATGATTTTAGAAATTTTAACTATTTTTATGTTATATTTACAGACTGAAAATGCAGAGAACATGTGCGAAACGTTTCATTTTAATAAACTATGGCCTTGTCGATGTGTTTTTATGGACCTGCCTGTATGCTTTTTTCATATCTTCCATCATTGGGGGGGAAAAAAAAATCCATATATATATATATATATATATTATATATATAATATAATATATTATAAGTATATTATATAATATATATATATATACATATATAAGTCTATATGTATATATATATATATATATATATATATATATATATTATATATATCTTTATATATCATGAGCAGCAGCCGTTTCTAGCCCCCTGCAGGGCAAAGGCCTCAGACATGTCCTTCATTCCCTTCTGTTTATGGTCTTTCTATACCATTCTATACTCGCAAAGTTTTCTTAGCTCGTGCCATCTCTAGGGAGCCATTCTGGTATTCTTTTCGTCCATCTATTACCTAACATTCTGATTGCATGTGAATGTCAGATAATAGATGGACGAAAAGAGTAACAGTCCTTAAAGATTGCAAAAATGAATATATATATATATATATATATATATATATATATATATATATATATATGTGTGTGTGTGTGTGTGTGTGTGTGTGTGTGTGTGTGTGTGTGTGTGTGTGTGTGTGTAGAAGTCAGTAGTATTGTTCACATACGCTTTCTCTTATGAAGACTTAGAATCAGTTTATACTTCTCATTTTCTTCTTACATGCTTCTCAGGAAAAAAGGAAAAATTATTCGAAATTCTTTCCATTTATTTCTATTTCTTTTTTCTAGTCGACGGACCGTTACTCCACCACTCTCGGTGGCATTGGATTAAAAATGTTCTTGATTAAGATGGCCCTCTGCCAGTACGGGCTCTTGTTCATAGAGCAGCCCGTAGAGGGGTAAAAATTGGCATAGACGGTTTTCATTACTGCCTGAGGACGTTTGAATTTCAAACGTGATGTCATTGGAGTACTAAATTTCTGTTGGTAGACGGGTCTAATTTTCTCACTGAATGTCTAGGTTTCAGTATGTGCATTCCTGGTGCTCATTGGGTCTCGCACTATTCCGCGCCTTGCGGCCAAAGGCGTGATTCCCGTCTCAGGCCGATATTCTTAATTTGCCTCACTGTCGGTAGTCATGACCAAGGGCGTTCTGTCACCTGAGCCTACCTTTAGATTCTCACGGATGTCCTGTGGTTTCTTTGAAGAAGGGAGGATGAAGTCCTTGTGCCTTTGTATATTTAAAGGCAGGCCGTTCTTGATTTATACTGAGAGCTTCTGCTATTTGCAATCTGTGTAACCGGGATTCCCTGTGCAAGATCTCTGAGCTTTCTAATAATTCTTCTAATGTCAGCTTACACCCACGGTCGCCTACGTAGCGTTGAAATGTTGTCCTTTGGTTGTGGTGAGGTTCCAATCACCTATGTAGAATGGTGTTGGTGTGACCTATGTAGTGATTGCAGAGGGTTTGATATGTCCCCTCGGTACATTTAAATTTGTATACTACATTGGTCGACTCCCACATGTCTCTTCAAGGGGCCGTGCTATTTTGCATTATGAGGGTGCTGACTAGGTTCGGGCGTCAGTGGACCTGTAAGGAAATCCTCTCTTACTGCTGTCAATAATTCTCTTCGTGGCCTTGACTTCATCATTGAACTGGCTATGATATGCGGGTTTGAAGTAGAGTACCTATGATGTGTCGAGAATAATGTAGCTGAAAACTGTGATTTCGTATTATGGATAAAATAACAATTAACAACATAGTCGGCCTAATTATGATCCAACGTATGAAAGTTGTAACATTTTGCAAACGGTTATTAGACTTAACAACATTAATCTGACGAGAAGAAGAACCAGGTAATCCAGAACATGACTGATCAAGAGGCGGTAAAAGTGTTGAGTCTAAATCTAGAATTTTGGAACGAAGCATCTTAACCTGGTCGGTGTCCGTATCCTCATTAGAAAACTTATACAGTTTACCATTAAAAAAAAACTATTAGGAGCAGAGCAAGGTAGGCATTAAAGGAAGTTGCAATATCAGACACAAATCACGAGACGAAATCATTTTGCGTGAAGTTTAACCTGTAACCTGATCTTTCTCTTATATAATACAAACAATATGTACGTGTTGGTGCGTCAGAATTAGAATAGGCTGAATATTGATACTTGTCTGCAATTTTCCTTTTATTTATTCATTTTTTTTTTTTTTTTTAGCTAACTTTGACATTTTTTCACCGTCCTCACACTATTGTCCCATACTAAAAATTTTATTTTAGATGAAGGGTATGGACAAAATCCGCATAAAATCCGCATATATATATATATATATATATATATATATATATATATATATATATATATATATATATATATATATATATATATATGCAATTATAGTCATTCACATTATATAAAGTATATTAAGTATATTCGGCCACATTCATAACAGTGATATCTTAGGAATAAACTACCGCGTGTTTAATAGAAACAAGAAGCGAAAGTAATCTTATTAGCGTGAATTCAAATTTATCTTTAAATGTAATTTGACCTTATTGTAAAATTAAACTCATCTTTTATGAAATCAGATTTAGAAGTTGAATCTTATTTACCTCCGTCAGTTATTCATATTTTCAGATAGAGACTTCTGCTTATTTCCTGTTATCAGGTTTTTTTCAGTGTTTTGTTTGAAGTATTACCCATTGCCAATATTTTATTGCGATACACATAAGAAGTTATTACCTAACATCCAGATTATTTTAGTTTGCTAGTTTGTCGTCTATCTTCTGTGGAATGCTATTATCGGAAAAAAAATAAACACAAATGTGCATTCCAAGTTTTTTTGTAATAAAATTCAATTCAAATTGTGCACGTTTAAATGTTTCACTCTCCAACAGCGATGAAACATAAACATTAGCCTAATTACTCCGAATGAATGGTCAATTAAATTATTTCATTGTAAATTCCGCTTTATTTACCATCGAACTGTGATGGCCAAAAGTAATGATCATTCATTTAATCTTTCTATATTTTATATTAATGAAAGAACTGCTAGGAATACAATTGCATTAGCAGAATTTATATAATTCTTTCGCAAATGCTTACTTTTTTATTTACTTTTCTTTTCTGGGGAAAGCCTAAGTATATTTCTCAGTGTCTTCTCAAGGTAATTTTTATTATTGTTTGTTGATGTAGTTGTAAATTAACCGTTATGTACCCGAAGTAGAATACGTTGCAATTAATATATTAACTTTGCTGTAATATGAACCGAGTGGATTGCATCAAGCGTGCGCTTGCGCTGGGAATGAGTGATTGATAAGGGTGATTTGGATGCATAAGTAGGTATATGGAAACAGATGACATCATTGTTAGCGTTTGAATAGCTTGGGAACAAAAGATATTCGAAACTATTATAAATGTGTATTGTGAGTTAAAAACTTGATTTCTGAATCTGTATGGCTTCGTACGTACTAAAAGT
>NC_087210.1:66971607-66999107 GCF_015104395.2 Macrobrachium nipponense
CGGGTTCTTCGAGTTCTACGCGTAAACAAGCTTCTATGGCTCAGCCTAGTGTTGCAGAACGGGAGGCAGTAATTGCCGACCGGTTAAATGAACATCAGGAAAACTTACGTAACTCCACGTGGGTTACAAGATCCAATATTGCAGTGAATGTTTTCATACACTTGATATATTTAATCTGTATGGCAGTCATGTTGCCTGTAGCTTTGGTGCGGTATTGTGTTAAAAAGCTAACGCCTGACAGTACGGAACTAGGTGTGTATAAACAGATAAAAGCACACATGTCTAAATGTACTGACCTTGATCCCTTGCTTACTCAAGCTTTTGCAAAAAATGAGGATAAGCCACAACAAGTAGACGAAGTTAATCATAATCAAGCAGCAGGGATGACTTGTTACAATTGCAATAGGCCAGGTCACGTAACGTCAGACTGTCGGACGCGTTTTTGTTCAATTCATAACAGTACCACACATTCATATAATCGTTGCTACTCGCGGAATCAACGGCAGAATCCTAAAAACACGCAAACAGTTGCCTATGTAAACAAAAAGGAAGGTCCTCAGTACTATAAAAAGAAACAAGCAAACGGAAATGCTGCTCAACAGCAAAAACAAACAAATTGTGCTTCAGGTACCTCTGTTCCTGGGCCGTCTAGCCAGAACTTGCAAGATCAAGCGAATTTTCAAGGAGTGCTAAACAAAGCAAATACCACGTAGTTAGCTCCAAGGGGGGAGAGGACGATGTTGGGTCATCAATATCAACATCTTTTGTATCAAATAATCAGTTTAATCATTTATTAGGTCATTGTGAGACAATCGATTTTCCTATGAAACACACGGCCGAATCCAAAAAATCTGTGCAGGTTCCCGTAGATTTGCAACAAATTCACGCAATCATAAGTCAAGACGAGTTACGACCAACCTTACATGCAGTAAATTTGGACCATAAGTCATTTACTTTGTTCTTTGATTCTGGTAGTCCACGTAATATCATGGATTTAAGGACTCATCATTTACTCTTTTCAAACTTCCCTATAGAGAAGTCCGGAATAAGTCTCGCGGGTATAGGAAATAATGAATTAAATGTGGTAGGAGTAACTCATGTTTAGTACAAGGTCGGTAAGCGCACATTTTCCGATACCTTTATTGTTGTACAAAACATTAATATGTATCCCGCAGTAATTATCGGATACCCGTCTATGGGCACTCAAAATATTACCTTATGCCCTGCAAAACGTGGCGTGTATATCAAAGGAAAATTCTATAAGTCTTCTAATACCCTAAAATCAGTTTTAGATAATAAAGAGACAGGCAGAGTAGTAACATTTATTAAAGAACCAATCACTTGTCTCATAAACCAAGAAATAATCCATGCGACCCAACAGAATTCTTGCTCGCCCGTAATATCAGCTTGCACGCAAACTCTCGAGCCGAACGTAACTTCGAACATATTAGTGCGTGTAAAGAAAACCTTGCCAGGATCTGAAATGTTAATCCTTTCCGACACTCTGAAAACACACGGGTTACCCGTCACACAAGCCATTTATACAGTCGGCTCACAACAATGTAGCATCGAAGTCTGTTATCATTTGAATACCACTTTAGTAATCCACAAAAATCAACATATCTTGGATGTGGAAGTTTATAAGCATCGCATTCTTACCGTAGCTGAGATCAATCACGCTCAATCAGTTGAGGATGAATCCCTTTTGCAATCTATAAAGAACAAAATCAATAAGGACATTCAAGAAGAAGAAATTCAGCAGAAATTTTTGAATATTTTAACTGAATATCGTGATGTTTTTTCCACTACGGATGGAACCTTAGGAAAAACGGATGTCATCGAGCATCAAATAAGGCTAAAGGACAAACAGAAAGTAATCTATGTACCTTCGTACCGACTTCCTATGAAATTTCAGAATGAGATAACTGAGGAAGTAGGTAAAATGCTAAAAGAAGGAGTCATTAGGAAATCAAACAGCCCTTATAATTTTCCGTTAATAGTAGTACCGAAAAAAGATCGAACTTGGCGGATATGCGTCGATTTTCGTCGCTTAAATGAGGAAACAATCCCTGACCGATTCCCAGTACCATGTACTGACGATATTCTATCTCTACTAGGTCAGAACAAATATTTTACCAGTTTGGACCTACTAAAGCTTCCATCGATTCCGTTGGAAGAAGAGAGTATCCCATACACTGCTTCAGCACAGCCAGGGGACATTATGAATTTTTGCGTATGCCTTTTGGTTGGTTTATGTTGTGCTCCTATAACTTTTACTAGAATGATAAACATTGTGTTTGGAGACTTGTTAGGAGATATCCTACATGCCTACATGGACGACCTAGTAATCTTTTCTAATGCCTTAGAAGAACATCTACGTAAATTAGAGTTAGTGCTACAAAGACTAAGGCAGCATAACCTAAGGGTAAAGATAAGTAAGTGTGAATTTTTAAAAACAGAACTAGTCTATTTAGGTTTCACGGTGTCTAGTGAAGGTCTTAAAGTAGTCCATGATAAGGTATCGGCTATCCGTAACTTTCCGATACCTACTAACGTCAAGGGAATACAGCCATTTTTAGGCTGTAGCGGGTATTATCGGAGGTTCATTAGGAACTACTCCATCATAGCCGCTCCCCTAACCGATCTTATAAAAAAGGGCGTAGATTTCATATGGTCTGAAAATCATCAACAGGCGTTCGATAAATTGAAACATGAACTGTGTAGTTCTCCTATCTTGAAATTTCCTGACTTCGGTAAGGAATTCTTTATAGCAACAGACGCCTCAGACCTAGGAGTAGGTGGGGTATTGCTTCAACAATATGATAAACAGTTTTTCCCTATAGCTTTTTATTCACGTAAACTGAGACCTTCCGAAAGTAAATATGCAGTAATAGACAAGGAAGGGCTCGCTATTGTTAATTCACTCGTGCATTTTAAATTTATAATATACGGTTATCCCGTCAAGGTTCTCACTGATCATAAGCCCCTAACCGACTTCTTTAAAGGCTTTAGTCACAGCCCTAAGCGAACTCGGTGGCACATGATCATCCAGGACTTTGGCGCGAGGATCGGGTATTTACCTGGGAAAGCAAATATCATTGCTGACGCATTATCACGCAACCCCTCTTCATCTTGTACCGAGCCATTAGCTGAATTAATAGATATCTCAACCTCCACGCCCATTGTTAAAACTATATCTGAACAGGAAGATCTGGGCTGGAGTGCTGAACTATTACAGACGGAACAAAGAAAAGATCAACAAATAGAAAAAATCATAATTGCGTTAAACGGAAATCCGAAGGAAAAGGAATATATAAAGTATAAGCAGCAGAATTATATAATCAAAGATAATATCCTGTGTAGATCCGTGACGAGGAAAACCCGCAACACACCACAGTTGAATAACAACCAGGTGGTGGTACCTATCTCACTCATACCCACTGTCTTAAAATGGTTGCATGAAAATCCACTGCATGGACACCCGGGTTATTCCCTAATGTCACAGAAAGCCAAATCTTTATTTTATTGGCATACGATGCTTACAGATATAAAAAAGCACATAGCAAATTGTCGCACTTGTCAAGAATACAAAGGGCACACGAAGACACCTGTCAGCCTAGGGGCTTACCCCGTGCCAAATCAACCCTTTGAAAGAGTACACTTAGATTTATTAACAGGATTTTACGAGTCAGACAGAGGAAATAAGCACCTCCTAGTAATCATAGATGCCTTGACTCGATATACAGAACTGATAGCGCTTAAAACAAAAACCGCAGTCGAGTGCGCTAGAAAAGTTTTACGAGTGCTACATTTGTAAACATGGAATTCCACACACCATTATATCAGACTCGGGCGGGGAGTTCAATAATCATTTCCTTAACTCCTTGTGAGAATTCCTTTGCATAAAGAAAATCAATACCATGATCTATCACCCAGAGTCTAATGGGCTAGTGGAAAGGGCAAATCGTAAGGTTTTAAACATTTTAAGGGTCACCTTAGGGGGGGCAGACCCCAACTGGGACATTGCCATACCTGCGGTACTAAGCACACTTAATCACTCATATCATGTGTCTATTAAAATGACACCGGACGAGGCACTGTACGGTATCCCAGCTAGAACACCTTTCCATGTATTAACGCCTACAATTAATTTATCAAATCCTCTAAAGGATGTTATGGATGCAAGCATAAGTCGATATAATATACTTCGTAAGAATCTAGAAGAAGCACAAATTATAATGAAAAGAAATCATGATAAAATAGCTAAGCCAACTAGAAACATATGCCGTGGGCGATCAGGTATACATACAAGTATACCGTACGTAAAGGTTTAAATTATAAACTGACACCTAAGTTTTGAAGGCCCGTTTAACATTTTAGAAACATTAACGGCCAATAGATTTAGGGTTCAAAATGTATCCAAACCCACTGATATGAGAATAGTTCCATTGGCACATGTCAGAATCTAAAGAAAGGTAGATGGAGTGAGGGAAAAAAATGGTTGTATTTATAGAAACTTGTATAATAATTTATATATATATATATATATATATATATATATATATATATATATATATATATATATATATATATAATATATATATATATATATATATCATATTTGTATGTAAACATATTCTTTAACATGAGTTATTACATATATTTTACTCATTGCAGGTTTCCAAAAATGAATCTGTTATTGTTAGGAGTGATATTGTGTGTTCAAACATCTTTGTTGTATGGAAAGAGCGCTAAGACGATAGAAATAGAATTTAATCATGGCTCGATTATCGAAAGAACAGAAGAAATTTTTATTGTGTCGAGTAATATAGTCATAGAAGTGGATATGCAAGCCATATTTTTGCCTGAAGATGACGTCCTTAACTTAAAGAATGACCTGATGAGGTTTGCCATTTCGCTTAAGGAAATGCACCAACGTAATTTTCATGCTAACTCAGAGATTTCGCTAGCTCAAACCCTAAGCGTCGCGGAAATGTTGTCTTATGACATACAAAATAAAACCGCTGAGGCAGAGGAACTTGCTCGTGACTTGCTGATGTGGTCTGTGCGGCACAATAATCTCGAACGCCGCAACCCGCTTATTCTGGCTGGACTAAACATCCTGGGATCTGTTGCGAATCTAGGCTTAGGAATTTCAAATCGCCTTAAGATAAATAATCAAAATAAAAGAATTGAGTTTTTTGCAACACAAAACCGAATTAGCTTTGTCTGAACTTCGCAGCCAGTTATCTTCAATCAATCAAATAATGAGATTGGTGAACGAAATACATTTCTAATAATATCGCATCAAATAATGAGTTTGGTGAACGAACATTCTAATAATATCGATCAGATTATGGAAGTTCAACATTTGCTGGCTACGTTAGCTTATTATAGTTCGAAAATAGATCATATCCGTGTCAAAATATCACATTTTATTGAGAAATCAAAAGACTATGTAGAAGCTATTACGTTAGCGACAAAGGGTGTGTTATCTCCACACCTTATGCCTATTAAAGATCTGACGTTAACTTTGGAGAACGGACGGGAGAAACTAGGTTATATTCCTTTATTAGACGCCCATAAAGTAGAGTTCTATTATAGCCTAATATCAGTCAGCGTTGAAAATTATAGGATTATGATCACCATACCTTTTGATTCTTCCGATGCTTGGCAATCATACAAAATAGCACCGTTTCCTACTTTCATGACGAATAACTCAAGTCCAGTAATATCCAATTTGACGGGGCATGTTCTGATTTCTTCTGATAGGAAATCATTTACAGTCATTAAAGACTTAGATAAACTCACTCACTGTTCAGAAGCCATGAATAATAAAGTTTGTACAGCTGACTCTTTTGAATTCTATCCTATATCAACGGATTCATGTGAGTTAGGCATAGTGCTAAACGGCTCTCTCTCTCATACACGCGAAGGTTGTCTGAGGAAACTTTATCCCTTTTACAGTAATAAGTTCAATTACAGAATGAATAATGGCTCCTGGATCCGATACGACAAAGACGGTTTTCAAGTCGTATGCCCGGACGGGACCACCACCCATTCCCCAATCTTTGTAGCAGCTGATGGTTGTACGGGGACATCTACAAACTACACCGTCAGAGGGGTCAACACGATAATACGTGAGAAGACGTATTTTGCGAACTATACCTGGGCGTCTACAATTATCCCATCACTACCTCTCCCATACAACGCGCGGGTGGTTCATCGTTTGACGCAACTGGCTGAGATGAACCACGCGTCACCGACTTATGCAGGTGGAGAAAATCTTCGTTACTACGTTCTGCTGGCCGTGTTCAGCGTGACGGCCATATTGGTTATCGCCGTCAACATCTTTGCTTGGCGTAGGCTGAGGCGTACACAGAAGGATCTCCAAGGAAACGTGTTGTCCCGTCCAGATGACGTACCCGTTACGCTCAAGGCGTTTGCGTTCAGGGCCGCTTGAAACTGGCCATTTCATTTGGTGCCTAGGAAAATTGTCTGGAATTGTGTTGTGTGTGAAAAGCGGTCTGTATGCTGGCAAAATGTAGGACAAGAAAGACTCACGCCTTTGCATTTGAACAGTTAAAGTATCTCTTGGGCACCTAATAAAATATTATAGCCCAATATATATATATAATATATTAATATACTCCTAAAAGTATTTTTCGGGCACCTAATAAAATATAACAGCCCTATGTATTAATCTGTGCACACTTATACTATTATACAATTGTACTATTATATTTATCTATTACAAAGAGTGACAAGTACTCTTTAACAATTATCCATGATCATGTTTGTGTTTCCCAGTAACCGCTATTCTTAATCAGGTTACCTATTACCATAATCTACCAGTAACCGCTATTCTTAATCAGGTTACCTATTACCATAATCTACCAGTAACCGCTATTCTTAATCAGGTTACCTATTATCATAATAATCATGTATACATGTTAACTTTTTTATTTTTACCTTTTGATTTTTTTTTTTGGTACCTAATCATTATTATTATCAAACATGGATCTAGATTTTCCATGCATTTATCTTTGTTTATGAATATGTCCAAAAGGGTATGTAACAGAACCTTTTTATGCATTTAATCACTTGTTATGTTTATATCTAAACATATGTTACGAGCACGCTCCTAAGAAACCATGTTTAAAGTAACTTTTGTTATTCAAGGCTTGAATGGTAGCTGTCCGAGCCTAATGTAATAAATACATTTTAGAATTACATATATGTAAATAGAAACCCATGACCTGAGGTCATTGGCGAATTAGGAGGGTCCTACGTGACCATGGCAGATCTAGATTACGCTATGCGATGTCTGCAGTAGCCTGGTTTAGGTTTGTTTTGAAATGTCATCATTTTGCATTACAGTTGACTTGTCGTAACAACTTCCATGGGAAGCGGTTGACCTGTTAACCTGCGCCGGAAACTTGTAACTTCCGAGCCGGCGGACTACGTATGTTTTTATGTGAATCGCTGAGATAGCTAATGTTTCGCTATCAACGTGATGCTCTAAGAGTTCAGTTCATTTCTAGCGACAAAACGGAACGGTCTCACGACCGAACTGTCTCTCTTGTTATGGAGTTTCAGAATAAAGTTGTTGTACTATTTTCAACTTATCCGTTTGAATCATCTCCTTTACTTTAAGAAGAACCACTCTACTAAGATATCACATAGGAGAAAGAAGGAACCAGAAATACTTACGAATGACAGTCGTAAGGAAAATCAAACAGTCTTTCGCAAAAGCGAAACGACTAAAATATGCATATACTCTTGTGTGTGTATTTCTGTACCCGAACGCCTTTCTGCTCTAGAATTTGAATGTAATATATATATATATATATATATATATATATATATATATATATATATTATATATATATATATATATATGTAAATATATATGTGTATATATACTAGATATATACATAAATATGTATGTGTGTGTGTTTGTGTGTGTGTGTGTGTGTGTTTGTGTGTGTGTGTGTGTGTATGTGTGTGAGAGAGAGAGAGAGATTTGGTATCCCGAGAGTAAACAAGAGAGACGAAGACAAATGACAAAAAGATAATAAAAAAAAACGTTTTGAGGAAGGGTGGGCAGGGCCGTCTGAAAGAGAAAGCAAAGAGGAAAGGAAAACGAAAGTACGCAACCGAAAGAATAAAAATCGGAAGATACAGTTGGCCGCGAGATTTAAGGGTTCACGTTGTATGTGTAATTGTAGGTAAATATTTGCGTATCGGAATCGAGTGTTTTCATTGAATAAGAAAGTTTTGAACGGAAGCCAAAGGGTAAATATACCGTCTACAACCGTAGATGTTTGTGGGGGAGTACCGGCATAGACGCTGTTTGCAAGACTCAAGAATACTATCTGCGTAAAAGGAATTTTACTTCCATTATATCCCAACCCATGGGCCATCAAGTGAAACTTAGGCCTTTCATAACTCATTACTATTATTAATATTGATATTATTGATATGAAAGTCAAACAAAATTCAGTACAATTTCAGATCAAATTATTCCGAAATTCGCAGTAAACATTCATAACGTCTTTGATTTCCTACGATAACGGTAAATACATAGCTGTAATTTGCTTTGCTTTTTAAAAACAATTCATGTGAAATTGTAAATTTCCCCCAGTTCATCCCACGATCGCAATAAGTTCAAATATTTAAAATAACTTGCAGAGTAAAGAAAAGCAAAGTTTCTAGCTATGTTTATTGTAAGGGATATTATAACATTTAAACCTGCGCAAATTTAATTTGCAATGTACCTTATAACCAGAACATAATCGGCCAAATTAGAACTGAATGGAGAAATAGCCTAAGATTACGGTAAACAGATAACAACACAGAACGACTGCGGTAAACTGATAACAACACAGAACGACTATAACCCATAACAAAAAAGAAGAAACTTTCTAAACACAAGTGTACAAATACGGAAGTAATAGACAAGTTAAGTATCAGGCACTCGAATATACATAAGTTTAACAAAATATATCTTCTAAAATCGCATTTTTACTGTACTTCATTTCATATTCTCTTTCTTCCATATTGCTATCTGACATCTCTTAACATTTGTTTCTTAGTGCAACTGCGAGATTTCCCTCCTGTTACACCATTCAAACCTTTCTCCTCCCAATTCCCGTTTCAGCGCTGAATGACCTTATAGGTCGCAACGCTTGCTCTTTGGCCTAAACTCTATACTCCCATCCATTCTATATTCCACCTCAAATATGAAATAATCTCTTGTTATATACGGTTATAGAAACGTTGAAGTTGTGCTAACAAACTATTCTCGCATAAGAATTTATTCTTATGTGTTTAATGTGGCAACAATGAGTCGTGGAAGGAAGACATTACACAAAAGACGCCTTACTTTTACCATCACAATAAGGTATACACTCTGCCCCTTGGTGCGGGGCTGCTAATTGCATCAGCTTAGTATATTTAACAGGCATTCATTTGCCCCGAGCTGGTCTTACGGAGGTTCCTGGACTCAAGCTGGAAATGAAATTAAGCGGAAATTTACTGTGCAAAGGAAGTGAGTTTTTCATTCCTGTAGTAACATGTTGACTTCCGCTGACGAGTAGAGCATTGTTGTGAATCGTTTGTATATTGTATTCCTTCCACGACTCAGTGTTGCCTTGATATTAAATGCATTAGAATAAATTATTGGAGAATATTCTATTAGTGTGACTTCGCGTTTCCGTGGCCTTACAGTAACAGAGAAAACTCCTTATTTGAGTTAAATATATTACTATCAATGCGATTTTAGAATATATGTTTTGTTAAACTTACGTGTATTCCTGTGCCAAATAATCAAATTGTTTATTAATTCTATCTTTGTTCAGTTATTGTCTTTAAAAAGTTTCTTCTTTTTTTGTTGTGGGTTATAGTCGTTCTGTAATCATAGGCTATTTCACCACCGAAAGAGTCATCCAATAAAGTGTATTTCCGCCGATTATATTCTGGTTATCTGTGCATATGTAAATATTACATCCCTCAAAATGAGTACAGCTAGTTATTGGCCTATTTTTACTTATGTCGAACGCAGCCGTGGGAAAACTATTATATATATATTATATATATATATATATATATATATATATATATATATAATATATATATATATATATATATATATATATATATATATATAATATATATATATATACATATGTATGTATATTTATAATATATATATATATATATATATATATATATATATATATTATATATAGTATATATATATATGTATGTATATATATATTATATTATATATATATATATATATATATATATATATATATATATATATATATAAGTTTTCGACTGCATTCGTCATAAATTAAAATAGGCCAATAACTCCCGACCCAACGTTGTATGTCTCTGCTTCTGAATTTATTTATGTATATCGAAATGTATAATAGCTTTTGGCCTCAATTTGGCTTTCGTTTCCTTAGTAGAATAAACAAAAAGAATTGAAAGGTGAGGAACAGACAAAGGTGCCGGTAAACAGAGGGAAGTTCAGGGATATTAAAGACTCTCTTACGAAATATATCCAGCCAAAGTAAAATGTATGCTAGGACATTCAATATCTATTATTGTTCCATAACCTTTTTGATGTGATTTATATTGAACGTCAAGTTATAGTAACGTAAAAATATGAAATTTAGCTTCGTATCCATTTGTATACTTCGTGTACTCCAACACAGGGATTGAAAAACGATCCAACCAAATTGACATGAAAATCGTTGAAAGCACCTCAGTGCCGTGGTCGGTATGGTCTTGGCTTGTCACCTCGGTGACCGCGAGTTCGATTCTCGTGCATTGCATTGAGGTGTGAGATATGTGTATTTCTGGTGATAGAAGTTCACTCTCGACGCGGTTCGGAAGTCACGTCAAGCCGTTGGTCCCGTTGCTGAATAACAACTGGTTCCTGCAACGTAAAAACACCATACAAACGAACAAACAAAGAAACGAAAATCGTGGACGTGAAAATCAAGGAAGAGAAATGTTTTCTCTGGCGACGACGAGATCAAAGAATTGTTTCGATCCTCCTATTGGCACTCGATTCAGAATTCTGGTCTCGTTTTCCGAGGGGGGAAAATAGGAAGGAGAAACCCCGTTCATACAGCTTCAAGGTTAAAAAGAAAAAGAAAAAAACTTTGACCCAAATGACGAGAGAAAACGAGTCGCCTCTGACCATTATCGAGACACCCCTTTGTTCCAGCTTCGGTTCAATGGTTTTGTCGTGTCAGACATATGCGTTGCTTGTTTCAAATACTTATTGCTCGCACTGGTTTCTATTTTGAGCGCATTGATGAATCGTTAAAATTTCTTATGATTGATCTCAAACTTATTCATTCAACGTTTTGCGCCTGTATGTCATTTATACCCAGCGCATACTTTACACCATATGAAATGCGTCCAATATCATGGACAATTTTATACTTTCAAATAGAAAATCAAAAGAATTAACCATCTCCACTTTCCTCTCTTTTGTTGACACCCTATTCCAAGAATAAACTAATAGGAAAAAGTTCAATTTTTTCCCCTTTTTAAAATTCAAATGCATCTGATTCACTCCTTTTGCTTCAAATATTATTTGGGACCCTCGCATGCATGCACGGGGGAAGGGAGGGGGGGAGGGGGGTTAAAGGAAAGTCTTTAGGGCCAATAAAAACCGAGAAAAGATAAATAATATTTCATATGCTGGTGAGAAATTGAGGAAATGTGTTTACCATTGCTCCGAAAATATGCACGTGATAGCGACATCATGCAGAATATATGATAAGTTTTGGAAAAAATATATATATTGTCTTTGCTTATATAACAGTTTGTCATTGGTTGTGATGATTCATAATATATTGTAACGCATGTAATGTATACGAGAAAAGATGGACGAACATCATCACCATTAAATATAATAAGAAAATATATATATTTCATTAAAAAATCTAATCCAGTATATGCTTAAGTAATCGGGGAACTTCTAGGTGTTTTTATGGTGAATTGAAAAAGATCAGTTCTGTTTAAACTTGGCCAAGTGAATAGTAAATATTTCTGCATTTAATTCGCAAATATAGAACATTTTATTAATAATGAAATCAGTGTGAAACTACACTCCGGTGTAATTTCGTCTGGTTTAGAAATGTTTGTAGCATTTGAAACAGTATTTAAACCTTCGAAAATGCTATGATGTCCCTGAATTCATTCTTAGTAAACTTTAAATGCAAGTAAAATAGAAAATAGTAGCCGGAGAAATTCAAAATTACTCCAAATTTATAAATGATCTGGGGGAGAGAAAGATAATTGTACAAATCGAATCGAATTTTTAACGTTTTGTTTTAAAAGTCTCTCTCTCTCTCTCTCTCTCTCTTTTCTCTCTCTCTCTCTCTCTCTCTCTCTGTTGGATCGCCCCAGAGAACACATAAGTGACAAAGAAGTATAATCTTCGATAGTACTTCATCATGATAAGAAGTGTGAAGGCTTAGTCAGTTGTAGTTCGACTTGATTCATGCTCTCATGAGTTTGAGTCACGCAGAGCCAAGACAATAAAAATAATTTGCTACGAACTAAGATAAGACCCTAAGTAAGAAGCAGTGATAACTCATACTCTTCGTTGTAACAATGTTCCTTGCGCGAAAAAGTCGGTGCTAGAGAATTTTTCGTAATTTGTAGCAGGTGTCGTTCAAGGATTATCTTTACGGTTTTTGTCATATAATTACCTAAATTCAGTTAACTTAGTGAGCTGTCAAGTGTTAATATTTAGATCTAAAAATTATTTTATGATGAAGTGGTATTTATTATTAAAATACCTAAAACCTGCCAATTAGCACTGGAATACCTGGAAAATAGAACATAGCAAAAATTCTCTTATGAGTATTAATCCAAATCAATCTGAGTGGGATTTTACAAAACGGTAAAAAAATTTACCTTTTATGAAATTCCTATTAGAAGTTGAATCTTACCTACCTTGGCCAGCTTTTCAAATTATCCGATGTATAAGCTTCCGCTGGTTTTTCACCACTAGAATTGTTCTCTCTCATTTTACTATTTCGTTAGGAATATCACCTTAGCACCTGTATCCAATCCTTATTATGGAATACATAAATATATCATAGATTTGTTAGCGTACTGGTCTCTTGTTTATCATCAAATTTATGCCACTGTCAGTACAAAAATAAATAAATGAAAAGAGAGAGAGAGAGAGAGAGAGAGAGAGAGAGAGAGAGAGAGAGAGAGAGAGAGAAATATGCATACCAAATTATTTCATAATAAAACTCAGTTTAAATTGTGCACTTTTAAATGTTTCACCCTCCACACTGTGATGAAACATAAATATTAGCCTAATTACTCCGAATGAATGGCCAATGAAATTATTTCATTGTAAATTCCGCTTTATTTGCCATTAAACTAATATTTATGGAAATCATGATGGGCAGAATTATGACCATTCATTTGATTGGTGAGAGAATTTCCAAAAAATCTAATGAAGATTTTAAACAGATATATGTATTGGCAAGACTTACTAAGTATATATTGTTCTAGTTATGTTTCGCTATATAGTTTAACAGATTTATTATTAATTTCACCAAATAGGCAAGTCAGAGTATTATATTAGATTTGTTTTCACGTGATTGTCTTTTCGTAAATGCTTACGCGTCTATTCTCAAAGTCCTTTGAATTCTTCTTTGCTTATATGGGTGTGAAATAACCCTTAAGCACACCAGTGAAATTCGTTACAGACAATAAATGAATTCTGTCGTCATGTTTACCAAGTGGATTACATATTATATAGTTTGTAGTATTTACCTCAATGCGACGGAAAGAGAAGAGTTTGGAAGAGGCAAAACCTTCGCTTAATTCTATGAAAATGGAAAATTGGTGACTGATCAGAGTAACTGAGATCTAAAATAAGGTTATATGGTGAGCGATGGCAAAGTTGGTAGTGGGAAAAAATCAGTTCGAAAGCAGTACTTTATTTTAAAAAATGATTTATGAAAATAAATGGATTGATAAGTTCAAATAAAAGAACTTGAAATGTACTAAAAAGTGTTGAATTATGTATTAGTCCAGAATGTAACATCTGTATTTAAACAAAGAGAAGTAGCTGGCTACACTGCTGGTCATCTCTTGGTTGAAGCAAAAGGTGAAAATAGTTGGCATATTAAAGAAGAAAGGGAGAGCCAGACTATGGTCTAGATATACGAACGACAAGTGGGCTTGACGAAACGGAAATTAATGTTGCATAAAGTGAGACGGTTGGTGAATTATGGAGAATTTGGAAATGGTATGGATAGGTACCATATAAAATTATGGAGTACATGCGCGTCTAAGGAATATTGGAGGAAGAATTTGGAAATGGTATGGATAGGTACCATATAAAATTATGGAGTACATGCGCGTCTAAGGAATATTGGAGGAAGAGGAAGAATACTATTATCAAAATAAGTTAAATTAGAATAAAAGTGCTTGTAAGAAGGTATGTATGAATGAGTGCCGGTTTGTTTTGAATTAGGAAGACGGAGGATTGATAAAGGTAAGACTATGAAAGAATTCTAATTAAAAACTAATGAGGAGGTTTTAGAATAAATTTAAAAGGTACCAGGAAATGTGATGGAAGAAAATTACAGAACAGAAGAGGCAAAAAGAGTAGCTGGCAGTCTTCATGAGTCATAGAAGTAGAAGAGAAGAGAGGGGTCAGGAGACAAAACTAGAAATGTATGAAGGGCTTTTTGCTGCAACTCTTTTTATATAAATGAATCGTTGTTGAATACTAGTTTACGAAAGATTTAATTGTTATTAAGAGGTGGTAAGTCTGGATCTAAGAGTTTCGACAGGTTAGAAATACCGAGATGCAATGAACACTGGGTAAGGAAGTTAGCACAGATGATAAATTATGGAGTGTTTTAGTGAGACTTGGTCAGAGTGGGGAAATGGGAGGTTATGTTCTGGGAAATGGTAGACAATTTGGATGTCAAATGAGATGAAAGATGTATATGTAGGACGGTTCGACATCCTGCATGTGAAACTTACTTGTAACAAGGTCTTAAAAGAAATTTCCACATTCAACAGTTAACAACCACCTCAAATTCTAGCTGACTTGAAAAAATTTTCTGGGACTTTATCTGTGTAAGAAAGTTATATTTCTGCATCCCTTCTTTTGTTTATATCTTCATTTGAATTTTCTTGTTCGCGTGAATGCATAAACAACATGGATAACTTTAAGGTGGCGAAAAATTATTATTTAAAAGCTTTAGGAGAAATGAGGGAGAGAGAACGAGAGTTGTAACTAGTTTGGGCAGCAGGGGAGTTGATGAATTGCATCAAGGAGCCGCAAGAAAGCTTACAGAAGTTTGGTGCTAACGAGGAAATTGAAATGAAGATATACACGTAAGAAGGGTTGCAGGAATAGAACTTTCTTTAGTAAAAAAAAAAAAAGTGCCAGAAAAGCTTTTCTAGTTACCTAGAATTGAAGATAGTTATATAGTGGTGTACGTAAAAAAAAAAATTGAAAAACCTTGCTACAAGTAAGTTTTACATTCAGGATGTCGAACCTTCTTACATGTCCATGTTTCATTTCCTCTGACATTCCACGTAGATTAAAGCATCTTCTTATCTCTCCTGCACCATTTAACCTGAGCTCTCTTTTGATATTTCCCTCTTCAGCTCCACTCTACATTTCCAAATTGTCTACCATTTCCCAGAACATTACCTTCTATTTCTCCAGTCTGACTAAAACCGCCAGAACACTATAATTTATCATTTATGCTGACCTCTTTACCCAGTGTTGATTGCATCTCGGTATTTCTGACCTGTCGACACTCTCAAATCCAGATGCATCACCTCTTATAATATCAATTAACTCTTTCCTTCACTAGAATTCAGCTACGATTCATTTCTATAAAAAAGAGTTGCATCAAAAAGCTCTACATACATTTCAAGTTTGTCTGCATATTCTCTCTTCTCTATGATAACTCACGAAGACTGCCAACAAAGGAAAGTAAAGCGAAAGTGCGCATCCAAAAGAATAACAATATGAAGATACAGGGACGCAAGATTTAAGGGTTCCGTTGTATGTGTAATTGTAGGACAATATTTTTGTATCGGAATCGAATGTTTTCATTGAATAAGAAAGTTTTAAGTGGAAACTAAAAGTAAACATACCGTTTACAACTCTAGATGTTAGTCGGGAGTACCGGCAAAGGTGCTCTTTTATAACATTGAAGATTGCTATGCTTCTAAGGTGAATGTTACTGATATTTTACTTCACTTCGTAGTCAAATAAGTACGAAATATGCTAGTCACAATTTCGTGCTATTATGTAAATCAAACAAAAATCTAGATGACTTCACATTAAAGAGCACTTTTTGATATTTCCTATAAACAGTCACGCTGATTTTGTTCTACAGTAGTAAGTGTGAATATAAAATTTAAATTTTCGTTAAAGTATTAAGACAGTTTATGGGAAATTGCAAATTCTACTCAATTTCTCCAATGTTCTGAATACGTTCAAATATTTAAAACATGCTGGTTCAAAAAAGGAAAGTTTCCAGATATACTTATTTTGAGCATAAATCAAAGATGTGAATGAAAAAAATTAACAGGAAATAATCAGGAATGTGACGTCTACATGTATGACTGGTAATCGTTAAGTATCATATGAATATACGCAAACTGGAAACCTTCTTCAAATTCACGATGTTATCAGACAAAACAACGACTTTTAACCTATGCCACAATAGAACAAAGTCGGAGGTGAATGGAACTGATATGGGATATATACTTAAGAAACGCCAAAGCACATAAGTTAACAACACTAATATAACCTTCTGAAACGTATATATGCTCTAAAATCTTGTCGACGGGAAACATATTTAGCTCATAAATATTAAATATCATATATATTACAGATTTAATATAATGGGTACGCTAAGTAGTGCAAGGAATGCAATTTATAAACGAATAACAATTTCCTTACACATCAGCACAAGTCAACTGTATCCTGCACGAATGAAATGCTCACTTCCGTTTCACAATAAATTTCCGCTTAATTAAATTCCCGGCCTGAGTTAAGGGAACTCCATAAGGCTAACTCGGGCAAATGAATGCGAGTTAAATTTACTAAGCTGATGCAATTAGCAGTCCAAGGGAAAAAGTGTATACCTAATTATGAAAGTGAAGATAGGGCATCCGTTAAATGCTGATTTGCTCTCGTACTCATTACATTCACCTTTTATGTTCCGTCAGCTATTATTTAGCTTTACCGCGTGAATAGTTAAAATGAAGTTCACACACACACACACACAACACACACACACACACACACACACACGTTAAATCTTAAAGCTTTGTAGTGACAAGCGTATCCAAAAATTCTCGAAGTATTCGAGAAGTTAAGAGGGCATTTTGGCTATCACAATTATATAATACTATCATGTAAAAAGTGACCAACAGATTCAACACAAATATATATTTCTGTGTGTATACCTGAATATATATATATATATATATATATATATATATATATATATATATATATATATATATATATATATATACATATATATACGTATATACATACATATATATTTGTATATATGAATATTATATATAAGAGAGTTTTGTCACTGCTGCCTTTGCCATACTGTCTGAAAATGGCTGTACTTGAGCATAAAGTTTTGCATCTAAATTTACTCAAATATAATGTACGATAATTTGGCTACCATTTCGGCTTCAATTTGCTTTCACCTTTAATAAAACCTGAAACTCTTAAAACTGTGTTCCTAAATACATGAATAATATCTTTAAGAAAAACCAGAGACAACAAATAGTTGTATGCTAAGGAAAAAAATTAAATAAAGATGAAAACTATTGCGACGCAGACAAAATGTAGTAGATGAGGTGAGAAAGAGAAACCAGTGCAGTTAAAGGAACAGAAAATCAGAGATATTATAGACGGTTTTACTCGGCAGACATCAAAAGTGAATGCCTGTTAGGAATATATACATCTTAATATTCCATGCCGTTGACCTTTCCTATTAAAATTATAGTAACGTAAACATAAGATATATATAGCTTCGTATTTATTTTTACACTCTCATTTCGAAATCTATCCAACTAAAGTAAAATGTTTGTAAGGAAAGTCGTTCAATGTTTACTAAGAATAACCCATAAGCTTTATGATGTGATTTGTCGTTAACGTTTGCCTGTTGAATTTAAAGTAACCTAAAATATAAAATTTAGCTTCGTATTCATTTGTACACTTCCTGTACTCCAACACGGAGAATAACAATAAAAAAAAATGCCCAAATTGACACGAGAATCAAGTGAGACAAGCAAGAAGAAATATTTTCACTGGAGACGAGAACAAAGAAATGTTTCGATTTCCGTATTGGCACTCGAGTCAGAATTTTGTCTCGCTTTTCGAGGGGAAAATAGGAAGGAGAAACCCCATTGATTTACTTTGAGGTTTAAAAAAAAAGTGCCACTTATAAAAAAAAAAAAAAAAAAAAAAAAAAAAAAAACAACTTCGTCACAAAGGACGGGAGAAAACGAACCTCCTTTGTTCCAGCGTCGATTCAAGAGGTCTGTCGTGTCAGACATATTTATTTATTTGTTTTAAAAACTAATTTTTCGCGCTGATTTCTATTTCAAGAGCATTCAGGAAACGTTTGATAGTTGCTGTGGTTCATTTCAAACCTATTCATTCCACATTTATCATGTGTACGTAACGCATTAAGAAATACGTCCTTCATCATGGAAAAATAAATATTTTCAAATTGAGAATCAACGGCAATAACCTTTTCCCCTTCCTACCGATTTGTTGACACCCTGTTCCAAGAATAACCTAAAAAGAAAAATTCAATTTTTCCCCCTTTTTTTAAATTCAAATGTTTCTGATTCACTCCGCCTTTGATATGCTTCATGGTTTTTTCAAATATCATTTGAGAGTCCACGCACTTACGAGGGTGGGGGGGGAGGGGGTGGTTTCGGGCGGGGAAATTAAAGTCGTTTTTTCAATCAGTTTTAGAAAATAATTTTACATTTCCCATGCTGATGAGAAGATGCGA
This sequence comes from Macrobrachium nipponense, assembly GCF_015104395.2. Lineage (NCBI taxonomy): Eukaryota > Metazoa > Arthropoda > Malacostraca > Decapoda > Palaemonidae > Macrobrachium > Macrobrachium nipponense. The sequence goes on from NC_087210.1 coordinate 66,990,699, forward strand.
AATATATGAAATATCTTTCAAAAAAATGCACATAATTGTAACATTAAATAAGCTTTATGAGAAGGTTTGCCAAACTTGTTAAAGAACATGCCAGTGGTTGTGTTATGTAAAAAAAAAAAAAAAAATAATAATATACGTTTAATGTAGAGTAGAAAAATATGAATGAACATCACCAACATTTAATACAGTAAGCAAATATATTCAACATTCTTTTTATAGCTACGAGGCCAGTATACATTATTATAATATTGCCTTTTAAAATCTCACTATTGTTATGTTACTGTAGTATCGTAAATATTGTATTTTCAGTTTTCACAAAAATATTTTAAATAACCTAGTATTAGAGGAGAGATCTTTGTTTAGAACCAGCTGTTCGAGTTTTCATCAATCAATTAGCTTGTGTTGACTGATATGTCATATGTCAACAGTTAGTGATAAGGAGGACTCCAGTTCTGGAAAACCTGTCCTCACTTCAGATAAAAAAAAAAAAACTCACTTGTTTTGTTTTCTTATTTTTTTTAACATGCCAGTCACAGTAGCCACCTGCCGTTCAACTCTTACTGCTCGCCTTTGATTCTGTCCAAAGCACGTGGTAATTGCATATTGTTTCGTAATGTTGCTTCATATAGCATGTAGAACGTACCTACAGTCAATGACGTCATTGTTGTATCCCGTTTCCGAAACGATTCTGCATAAAATCTCATGAAGGATTTTCAGGAAGTGACGTCATTCTTTTCTTTCCAGAACATTCCATGACGTCATTTAGAGTTTTGCACTTTTGAATTGAAGATAAAATTCATGTTCATTCTTACTCTTGAAACCATTTGTCTTGTAAAGTATCTTTTGGTAAAAATTCTGCTGAAAGGTATTGTAATATTTTTCACAGTTTTAAGTCGACTTAAAATACAGGGTGAAATTATTTAATTTTTTCACATTTCAATTTTCTGTGGTTTTTATTGTTTGTTTACAATCTATTAGTTTTTTATATTGTATGTTGTGGTAAATTTCATACATTTACACATTTTGTGTTTTCATGTTTTTGCATTTTCAGTTTGCTTGATTAACTTTATTCAATTTCACACTTTAACACTTGTGAATTAATTTTCATCTACTTAGATTTTCTTTACAAATCTTTAGTATTTCTTAATAGTTTAGAATTAGTTTAATTAATTTTGTTTAATAATTCAATGAAAGAATTAATAAAATTTTGTGTCGTTTTCAAGCAATAGTAAATTGTACTTATAAATTTTGAATTTAAAAATAATTTTTTCCATTTAAACCTTTTATACAATGTTCCATTTATTGACCAGCAGTGATCGGATTAAATCTGTGTACGAAATGCCAAAGTGATCTTCACCCCTCTTGAAGTGCTTTAAGACAGAGGAGACAGTTAAAAATTGTTTGATGGAGTGATACCCTTTATGAATACCTCACACATGATTTCTCACGTATTTGATAAAGTTCGTCAAGGGATCGGCTGTATCCTTTAGAGTACTCAGTCGTATTTTCTCTGTTATGAAAGTTCAAGTATCTGGCTGCTGTAAGGTAACTAAATTCTATGATTGGTAAGTGGAATAACCAGATGTTTGGAATGTTTCATCACAATATGCAATAGAGATTAGGTAATTTCTGAATATTTTTTTAAAATTAAAATGATAAACTATTTTGAACCTAGGTTGAATAAAAAGTAAAGATTTTCATATCGGTTTGGAAATACAATAAGTAAAATCAACAAATACTTATTACGACAGTAATAAAAAGCCTAATGTTTGTATCGTGGACTGAAGGAAAATGTTCAATAAAGATATTCGAGAAGTTTAAATATATGCAGGACTATTAAGAAAAAATTGAAAATTTAAATTCCAATTCTTTAGTACACTCTCAGGCACATTGTATTATGAAAATGGCTTAACATTAATCTTGTTGGTTAATGCCTCTGAGCAGTGCATTAGGATATATTAAGATAATAGCAATATTCTGTTGTTATTTGGTGTAAGCAACTCACGGTTGAAAGTAATCATTCCTCGTACATATACAATAGAGAGACATGCATTTTTGTTTTATATTATTTCTAGTGGATTATGAATAGCGCACTAACCAACCCCCCCCCCCCCCCCCCCCCCCCCCCCCCCCCCGGGCCCCCCCCCCCCCCCCCCCCCAGGATCTTGAAGCTTATAAAAGGCTTTAGGGACAATCGGGATATATTAGAAATGGGTAAAATAATTGCAATACACATTTCACACGTTCGAATATTCTCAGTTATAAGTGGAAACAAACTAACTGAACAGAAATATAGCCTCTGAATTCAGTACATCAAATAAATTAAAACGTGCTTGAATCTAGGACCAAATCCAGTAAGCGAAAATTTACGTAGCTGTGATTTCGTCTAATTAAGAAAGTCGATGATATTCCACGTTTTTATGCCCACCGCGTATGAACCAATTTAGCATAAACATGAATCAAGTCGAACTACAACTGGCTAAGCCATCAGACGTTTTATCAAGCTGAAGTAGTATTAAGAATATAAATTACCTCTTTATCACCTAACGGTCCAACAGGCGTGTGGCTAGAGTTTTGGCCCAAGGTTGATTAACATTCAAATAAAGAAATTTCAACTTTTTTTTTTTTTAACTTGAAACCTCCCAGTTAGCATTTAAGTGGCATGAAATAAGATAACTTCCTTGAAAAGCTCATAATTTTGAAAAATACTGCAAGACCTTTTAGTAGATGATCCTGATAAATGAATGAACAGATTTAAACTCCCCCCAAGAGACTAAAAATAATGTACAGAGCAAAACGGCCTAAAAAATGCAAATATTTTCCCCACCGCATAGCATAATTCTCATGAAATATGTATGTACGTATGTACACATTCACGTGTATTTGCAGATGAAAGCTGTCAGTATAAAGCTGGATTTTTGAACATTTAAATCCGTTGTGCTCGTTACTAATTGAGTAAATGATGCTTTAGCCAATTACGTAGTCTATTCATACTTCAAAGTGAACTATCTGTTACAGGGCCAATGATAATTAACAAGGAATTTAACAAGAATATTCGTATCACGTTTTTGACAAATCACCCAAATCACTGAATTTCAAACGCAGAAAAAATTACTTTTCAAATATGTTATGATGCACAAAAGTTTATTAAAAGCTTCTTTTTTTTCATTCAAATAATCATCCATCGTATAAAAATGATATTTTCCTCGGTTCCCCACCCGTTGTATGCAGTCCGTTGCAACCCTCATTTCCACTTTCCTTTCAGACTAGATGAAAGTATGAAGTTACTTTTCGCGTCTGTTTTAGTATAAGGGCAACAGCTCAGAGAAGACTGTGTATAGGCAGTTGGCAGGCTAGAGAGGATTGTCATTTTTCGTGCAGTCAAAACTATTACAATGGAAATAATTGGAAAAAAAGCCCGCAGTATTATGTACGTATTTTGGTATATACAGGAAGCTTTAAGTTCCTCGCTGGACGAGTCTGTTTTCGCGCTCGGCTGCCAATCCGGTGGTCCGAATTTCGAATCCCGGCTCGGCCAACGCAGAATCAGAGGAACTTATTTCTGGTGATAGAAATTCATTTCTCGATATAGTGTGGTTCGGATCCCACAATAAGCTGTAGGTCCCGTTGCTAGGTGACCAATTGGTTCCTAGCCACGTAAAAATATCCAATCGTTCGGGCCAGCCCCAGGGGAGCTGTTAATCAGCTCAGTGGTCTGGTAAAACTAAGATATACTTAACTTTTTTTCGCCAAGTTGGCCTCTTCAGTCTGGATCAGGCCAGCCGATCAAGATGGTGAAAAGTTCCTGTATATAGCAATATACATACATACTACTGCGGTCTTTATTTTTCCATTTAAGATCACGAGAAAGTGATCGTATCGAATAATGGAAGTAATGCTATTGTCAGAAAGAGCAGATGTAAGAAAATACAGATAATTAATTTGCTGTAAAATTAGAATCAGGACATATGTCTGTTATATGTCGCTGGTTATTAGGTATATTCATGAATGAGTAATGAGAGATAGTAAAAGGATGGGCATGTAACAGATGATTAATTTGCTGTAAAATTAGAACCAAGACAAATGTCTACTAGATATCACTTGTTATTAATTAACTTCATGAATGGAGTAATGAGAGATAGTAAAAGGATGGACATGTAATTGTTAGCTCAGAAGGTATGAAGAGTTTGTTAATGAAGTGGCACTTACTGAGATATAATGTAAGAATGTGATTGTGAAGAAAAACTCCAGAGAATAAGAAGTCTGAAAATGCGCGCAAAAGGAGAATGCTAATAAAAATATTAGCAACATTAGGATAAGGAAATGAAATGGAATCCTGGATATAAGGAAGCGTATTTCTATGGCCCATGTGAGAACGGAAATGGCTAGATTGTACAAGTAATGGGTAATCGTAAAATGAAAGATAAAGTTAAGTCTATGTTAGTTTTACCAGACCACTAAGCTGATTAATAGCTTTCCTAGGACTGACTCAAAGGATTATTATTTTTTTTTACGTGGCTAGGAGGAACCAATTGGTTTCTTAGCAACGGGACCTACAGATTATTGAGGGATGCGATCCACATTATATCGGGAAATGAATTTCTAACCACTAGATATATATATTCCTCTGATTGCTCGCTGACGGCCGCGCGAAGCGAACTCGGGCTTCCAGACTGATAGTCGAGTATGGAACCCACTCGTCCAGTGAGGAACTGTAAGAATGAAAGAAGAGGTGAACCACAAGATGGGTGTGTTAAGGAGATATGGAAGAGAGGAGAATAATAAGTAAAAGGAAAAGCGGGATTGATTAGTTGGCCTGTTAAGTAAATTCTACTTTCTTGATGTGAAGTATGGAGGTAGCGGGTAAATGCAAGAACAGTAAACAGCAGAAGCAATACAAATGGACAATGTCTAAAACAATAACTTAGATAAAGCAGATAATTTTCGTTTAATGTGTAAAGAGGAGAACTTGCAATTTTCCTATATGTCTTTAACTTAAGGCTTAGTTTTTGAAAAAAAAAAAAAAAAAAAAAAAAAAAAGCAATGCCTGAGGTAGTTTGAACATGTGGCGGAAATTAAATGAATAATTCGGAAGTTTTACCAGGCTAAGGAGACGGAGAGACAGGCAGACAAAAATTGTTAGCTAGATGGGATGGAAGACTTGAGGGAATGGAAAGGCCTCAGCCAAAGGAGCATGCAGGATTGTAGGTGAGTGACGCAGCATTTGATTTTGTAGAACACCTGCTGTGGATGAGGTTGCTGTGTAGTTATATGAAGAAGCTGAAATTTAGGCGTTCATTTTGGAGTCAGGTGGTAAAGAAGGGACATCCAGTTCCTGTGTCGTTTAGCTTCTAAGCCACGCCCTAAATTGGAAAAAGCGTATGAGCAACACACACACACACACACAAACATATATATATATATATATATATATATATATTATATATATATATATATATATATATATATATATATATACATATATATACATATATATACTACATACATATATATATACATACATATATATATATATATATATATATATATATGTATATATATGTATATATACTCGTGTCATAAATTAGTTATTCATCGAAACTTTCAGACACATCCATCCTAGAAAATCACTTGTATTAACCAACCACAAATTATATGCATGTGTAAATATACTCTTGAATATATTATTTAAGTGGCGCAAATGTCATTTGAATATTCCTTTGCTGGAAGGACTAAATGTAATATCTGAATTCAGTTTGGAAATAGAGGCTTACGTTGCAGTGATGATAGGATTTCTCGCTTGATCTGTGTTGTCATTACTTGGTTTTAGACAATGGGTGATATTGAATATCGAGAGAGAGAGAGAGAGAGAGAGAGAGAGAGAGAGAGAGAGAGATTGAAATTTTAACAAATGAAAACACAAAAACAAGGCAATTTGTAAAAAAAATATGTGCCTTCCATTTTGTATGTGTTAAAATATAATCATCCTCCCATCAAAATATTTACCTGTGACTGACTGAATGCAGTAATACATTCAAATTATTTGCAACACATGATGGTCAAGCTGTCTCGCATCTGAATAAAATTTAGAGATCTGTCACTCCTAATGAGACGCGTGTCTGCATCAAAAAGTCCAAATGCTGTGGTATGTCAGTGCGGTCGTGAAGCAAATCATTTGGAATACTCATTTTTTTTAGTTATTGGAAAAATAAATGCTCTCGACCGAATGCAGTTTTTTAAAGACTGCTTTACGAGGTTAGACTAGGGTATCTCTTTGCCGTTAAAGTGCTTATTTTAAGCTTTATTTTATGTTTTACGTAAATAAATGCAAGTTTTTTTTTTATTTCATTTCATTATTCGTAAATTTTTTATATTCATGCTTATAACTGCGCCAGTGTTCTAAAGCTCTTTATTTTTCATTTAGCTGGCAAAGGTTTTGAATTTATCCACTGCACAACACATTCAGAGGAACTTTTCATGATGAAGACCTGTGCTTATAGACTCATATTCTGTTATGATATCTTTATGAAGAGTAAGGTGACAAAGTTATAAATGTTTTGCCATGGATAAGAGGTTTAAAGAGACTCATAGGGGCTCAGTCCTGCAACAACAAAGCTCCACTAATTACCGCAAAAACAATCGTTTCCATTTTCGTCCCTTTCCTTCCAGTTGGCGTTTCAGTAGAATTGTCTGCAGCAATTATAGAGAGGCCCAAACCTACCTGCACGGTCTGATAGCCCGAGTTTCATTTGCCGTCCTATCAGTTCTGCGAAGCATAAATGGAATCCTTGACAGGTAGGCGAAGATAAATGAAACGGGGGAAGCCGAGGGAAATTAGAATCTAGAAGATTACAGCGATATGTGTATTTAAATGAAGGCGTTCTGCAGTTGAACGCGCCTTTTCTCTCGTGAAATTCAGGGGCTGTCTGCTAGACTGGCGTCGCTACTATACGGTTGAGTCATTGGATATATAAAATGGGAAGGAAGAGCAGGTGGAGAGAGGATTTTTGCCCTAATTTTATTGTTATGTATATAGTAGTGACGGAAACACGCAACTACATGGGGTTATATCAACAGAGTGAATGAATAGACCTATTCTTGTAAAAGCGCTCTCTCTCTCTCTCTCTCTCTCTCAGAATCGGATAATAACTTCCGTTTTGGAACATGCCCAAAGTCCTTGAGCATTATCCCCATTATCCCATCCCCCGCCCCCACACGCACAGAAAATGAAAAATAAATATATTTTCAGTACTTGAGAATGTCCTCCGTTAACAATTTTAGGCCATTGGACCCAGTTGGGACTGGATACAACCGTCAGTTAATCTCATACTTGATAAATAGAGACTTTTGAGATAAAGAAAATTACTCCTCTGGTGCTAGTCTTTAAAAAGGGGGGAAAATGACATATCGAGCAAATGCTGAAATTACACTATAGTTCCGTCTCTACACGTGACTAAGATTTAGCAAAGGGAATGCATGATCAAAATTAATTGTAAACGGGTTTCCTTCTTTTTCAGCTCCCTTCAATCGACCACAACAAACTAAAAATGCATTCCAGTAGGACCTCTTATGAACTGTGAGGTATTTCCCTTGATTGGCTTGTTTGTTTACATCCGGTGGCTTCCCACGCGACGACGAAGTTGCCACCTTTTGATTATACCACCAGTTCCCGGATAACGTAATTCATTTCTGCGCCTCAGTTGGACGAGAAGTCAAGGTTGTGCGTAGTGTTTGCCTTGGCATGTGACGGTTCCTGAACGTGAACTTGATTAAGGCTATATTCGTAGTTTTATTTTATTTATTTTTCCTTTTACTGAAGTGTTTTACTTACCAGTGTTTTGTGCTTGAAGTGTTTCACCTACTTAATTATAACATTTGAATTTTGTGCGACTCTGGTTGATTTTAGCAAAATCTGCGTTAAAATACTTTTATCAAGATCCCAAAGACTGATCCGCGAACCAGGAATGATTGATTGTTAATTTCGTCAAGTCCAGAACGTTATTGGGGCTGAAGTTAATCAACTGGAATTAGTGTGTTATCACGGAAAAGCTCACAGAAAAGTAGTTGAATAATTTTGGCTTGTGTTGATGTATAGATTTTTGATTTGAGAGAAAATTTATACAGTTAATCACCTAGATTATGCCTATTGCCCGGATGCTTGTTGTAGTATACATACCGGATGGAGAAATTTAAGGACTAATCTGTGAAAAGGAGTGACGGAAAAATGTTAAGAACTTTTTAGAACATATCTTACATTCACCGATACCAGAAGACCCCATTTCGAAGTCACAGCATTCTAAGATCAAGTATTTATTGCACAAAGGATGTGGTATTACCCAAAATACACTTTAAACAAACAATGTTTAGTGTCAAACTGAACACCACTTTAGAAGTAATAAGTGTATGTGA
>NC_087210.1:67004107-67006607 GCF_015104395.2 Macrobrachium nipponense
ATATATACATATGCATATATATATACATATACATACATATATATACATATATATACATATATATATATATATATATATATATATATATATATATATATATATATATAAATATTATACACACACACACACACACACACACACACACACCACACACATATATATATATATATATATATATATATATATATATATATATATATATATATATATATATATATATATATATATATATATATATTATACATACAAAATATAATAAATATATATTATGTATGTGTGTATGAATGAGGGGACATACGCAATCATTAAAATAAAAATCTATACCAAAACTAAATCCGTCTAGATTGATTCATTAACTGCATTCCTCGACTGACAAATGCTATCAATGATTTTGTTATGCTCACATTCTATCACTGAGTATTTATAATATCTCAAAGTATAGAAAATAATTACTTTTTTATAAGTACACACTATGATACTACAAAACAAAATTCCATTTTATATATTGCTATTTGGAGCAAGCTGATTTAATTTTACATTCGCCGGAGCAATAATTGAATTTCCCTCTCTTCAGTGAGTGCGTCCTGATCTCTCTTCTTTAAAAACTCATTAATATGATGGACGTCGCCAGCACAGAAACGGGAGAAAAGGGGAGAACCGAAAGAGGAAACGAGAGATATGCGGTGAAGTTAAAGCAGCCGAGGGTGAGTAATTCATAGAGCCTGGAACTCGATGGTAAAATTCAGCCTTCAGCTTAGGGCATTATTCACTTTGTGGCGGTGTATATTAGAATGGGGGCCGTTTCTTGCTTTTTTTCCCCGGCGATCTTCTACAATTTGCCGTTAGCGTAGGGTGTGTCTACACTACAGTAAAACGTCATGTGCACACCTCCGTAACCTATAGCACAGGCACCATTAAACCGTTTGAACTGAAGTTAATGGGTTGTTGGTCGTTCTAACCAGGTCTTCATACAATTTACAGCACTGACCGGAATTTCGTTCTTCGTTACTGTCTTAGATTTATTTCCAACTTGTTTGTGATGTGTAATAGATAATATGTCGCCGTGTGTTTATGACGTTTTACTGTAACGTGAATGTACTTTGAGTGCGGGAGGGATATGGGTGCGCGGGCGGTGGGACTGCGGGAAGGATGCAAGGAATATTAGCAGATGGAGTTAGTAGACTTGAGCTGGTATGTGTGTGTGTGTGTGTGTATATATATATATATTATATATATATATATATATATATATATATATATATATATATATATTGTGTGTGTGTGTGTGTCGTTTACTATCAAATTCGCTCTGTGGCAGAATAGAATCTTGGATTTGCGTGGGTTACATTTTTCTTTCTGTTCCGTTCACGTAACTTTTTTATGTACCAAATTTAACATACAATACTCCTCTGATAAGTTTAACATATTCTTACATTTCCTTATGTTTATTGATATTATTTAGATACGTAACGTAATGGACAAGTGAAAATTATAACGCACACAAAAACATGAATCTAATTATGTTAGTGGCAGGAACTCTCGCCAGTTTTCTCTCTGATCTGAAAATACGGTCACTGTTTTCAGATAGAAGCAAGAACGTAATACTCCTGACAGGCCGCAGAATACGTAGCTGCTGTAGCCCACTTGTTTGTACCGAACGTTACACTTGCTGCATAACCTTCTGTAGTATGTATGACAGCGTCTCCTTTTTTTTTTTTTCTTCTTTCTTTAACTGCGCTATCATAGTAATAATAACCAAATATCGCGTCTGGTTACTTCACTTCATGGTCATGTAATAAAGGCAGTATAATTTATTTTTTCGCATTTTACGATCACATTAAACTAATGATGATGAATAACTAATTACTAGGTCTAACTGCTCATGGAACGATATTAGATGCAAAAAATTATAGCTATTACTATTGCAATGGTGTATATAGGAGCAAAACGGTAATGAAAGCACCCTTGATATCTCTCAGAAATATTAATTATCCAAGATTAATTAATTTTATTCATGTATTCAAATTCTTTCGTTGAAAATTAAAAGTAATGAAACTCGATACTCCATTTCGTCCCTCTGGGAGCTGGATTCCCTTTGTCTCAAACAAGAACATATTTACTTAATACCTTGATGTTTGTTCTTACTTCTCCATCCAAGAGGATTCCAGTAGAGAGAGAGAGAGAGAGAGAGAGGAGAGGGGGGATTGTTTCTTTGCCGAGTAATTGAAATGTACTTACTATTGTGTATGGCGTTATTTCTTTTTTCTTTTTTATTGCTAAACAAGTTTTAAGCAGTACTTCTCCCGTAGGTGTAGGTTGCCAAACAGCCATTAGTCTATCAAAGTTAAGCATATGAAAGCAAGGGAAGACGGCGCATGAAAAATTCTGAAAAATGATAGAAATACCGAAGCGTTACTTCTGTATATTTGTTTTTCAGAGGAATGCTACCATAAATAAGAATAGATGCAGCATTATCAGGAATATGAATGACGATGAGATT
>NC_087210.1:67011607-67014107 GCF_015104395.2 Macrobrachium nipponense
CATAATGTCTACTCCGTGGCAACATTTTCAGCTTTTCAGTTACCGAGTTCGCAAATGTCAGTGGATGATTTTCCCGAGTAATCTTACAATGTCACTGGCAGGATTGCTGTAGTTGGCTTTCGTTTTGTGACCAGGCAAAAAAAAAAAAAAAAAAAAAAAAAAAACAACACATTTCATTTGGGAGAAATCTACGTTGATAAACTCAATCATTTAGGTTCCTTATAGAAAATTAGTCCTGTTTTTAATTCCTATCACATTTAACATGCTTTTTGTTAATATTTTTACTATCATTATTAATACTTTCACTACCAATAATTACTTTTTCCCCACTATTACCTCAACAACTGTGTGGCTATTGCCAATTATTTTTATCACTTTAACTCTTGCATCTAGTTTGTGTGTCTATTGTATTGCTTCTACCTTATATGTCCCTTGTGTACGGCCTCGTAATTAAAATAAAGATTATTATTATTATTATTATTATTATATTATTATTATTATTATTATTATTATTATTATTATTATTATTATTATTATTATTATTATTATTATTATTATTATTATTATTATTATTATTATTATTATTATTATTATTATTATTATTATTATTATTATTATTATCAAACCGCAGATATTTTTGTAAGATAATAAACAAAGGTATTTTGCTTAGCTTGTTAGGGCACTAGGAAGTCGTTAACTCTATGAAAAGCATAAGTCTAATAAAGAAATGTGGCTGCATTGCTTCTCAAGAGGCCAACGAACCAACAAGCCTTTCCATCTGTAATCTGGAAATTTCGTATCTTAATGCACCAGAGCAGCTCTAGAAACTGTGGAGGTTGACACCCAACTGACTTGTAGGTTTGTCTCGTTGTTCAGTTCAAAGGAGGCGGTATAGCATTCCACTATTCCTCTAGTTTTAAGTCTTAAGTATCTATACTTTAAGAAGCCCTCTTATCGTCCCTCACTGGATAATATCTTTCAGAGCCCCTGTAGTTGTATGATATAGTTGAAGTATTTCTGTAAAAAAATTTCTTCCTCACTGGATATATCTTTCAGTGCCCGTGTATTTGTATGATATAGTTGAAGTATTTCTGTAAAAAAATTTCTTGGGCGCATTAACTTCTCCTTAGTGTCCCCTTTTGATTTTGTGGGATTAAAATGTTTTGACATGAAAACTATGGTTATCGTGAACTGAAATTTACCATTTATAGGTCTTGTTGCATCTTGTCAATTCATGCTATATTTGCTGCAAACTAGGCCGAAAATGATATTCATTGTTGTTTGAATAAACTTTTTGCCTTATTATAAGTAATTTGGTAGATCATTTTAGGGGTACCTACTTATTGTTACCTATTCTTCTGATACCACAGTATTGTATACAGTACAAGTATTTGTGATGTATCCATTTAAAGGTGCTTATGTATGAAAGATTTAAAGGTGCTTATGTATGAAAGATTTAAAGGTGCTTATGTATGAAAGATACATCTTTTAAAAGGTAATGGTGTATATATATGACATCGACAATCCGATCATGTGTTGATTTTCGTTGTTGTGTCAGCAATAACTCCAGGTTTCCTTTTCCCCTTAAATATCGTATTTGATGTTTTTCTTATACTTTCAGTGCTCGTCTTTTAATCGAACCTTTTACATTATTAGTTTTGAGATGATGTCCTCAAAATTGTCTGTTAGCATGTAGAGCTGTTAATAGTGCGCAATTTTGTACCGTATTCTTGCGTACTGCTTGACAGTACTGAATAGTGTATACACACACATACACAGACACACACAGACATATATATATATATATATATATATATATATATATATATATATAATATATATATATATATATATATATGTATATATTATATATATATATATATATATATATATATATATATATATACTATATATATATATATATATATTATATGTATATATATATAGATATATAGATATATATATTTATATATATATATATATATATATATATATATATATATATATATATATATATATCTATATATCTATATATATATCTATATATATATATATATATATATATATATATATATATATATATATATATATATATATATATATATATATATATATATATATATGTATGTGTGTGTGTGTGTGTGTGTGTGTGTGTGTGTGTGTGTGTGTGTATAATGTGTGTAAGTGTGCATTAAACATTAAGGGACAAATTTCTTTCATATCCAATTTGAGCTACATAGAAAATAACACTGAAGCAAAACTACAACTGGTTCGTCACCTCGCGGATTCAATCCACCGACAGCAACTACCTCAGGCTTTAAAATGACAATTATTCTTACCGTTCGGCTTTCTGGGCAGCCAAATAATAAGTGTTCTCGTTGCCAGATCGAATCTACCAGGTGACGAACCACTTTTACATCAATCATTATTCCACTCAGGTATTTTTCCCGAGGTAGAGAGAATTGGATATTAAACGACATTTGTAGCTCAATGTTTATGG
>NC_087210.1:67019107-67041607 GCF_015104395.2 Macrobrachium nipponense
ATATATATATATATATATATATATATATATATATATCTTATATATATATATATATATATATATATTCCATGTATTTATAAAGATAATTTTGTGTTAAAAGTGCATCATATATGGAATATCCCACTCTTTCCAACTTTCCATCATATTTGCACTCCCATAGACTTAACTGAGAAAAATGCGTTTGTCTTCTAACAACAACCCGATTGGAATTCCATCCGGAGCCTCCCCTTCTTCAGATCCTGCGAGCAAAGGCCGTAGCTTTTGTTATTTGGTCGTTAAACAGCTTCAGCCCCGGTGATTTCCCCCTGCGGAATGGCCTCAGCCCCCAGCCGAAGCGCCCGTCTGCCTCAGAGAAATGAAGTCCATTGCTCCGGTGCGCCCTCCGGAATAGCAAGTAGGGGATCAGGTTCAGATCACCTCCCAAATCCCGTCACTTTCGGAGCAGAAGTTTATATTTGGTCGTCAATTATTATTGCCTCTGTTTGCGCTCTCGTCGCTGCGAACAAATGGAAGCTGTTATTTCAGGCGGTCGGATGGCAGAAGTTGATCTCTTCTGATTTTTAGTTTTCTGTAAGAGCAGACAGACTATTGCGACGGCTATTTGTCCGTCCGTCTGCACTTTTTCTGTCCGCCCTCAGATCTTAAAAACAACTGAGGCTATAGTTTGCAAATTGTTGTTGATCATTCACCCTCTAATCATCAAACATACCGAAATGCAGCCCTCTAGCTTGAGTAGTCTTTACTCGATTTAATGTTAAATTTAACCATGATCGTGTGTCTAGCATCGCTATTGGTGCCAACAACATAGGCCACCATCGGAGTGTGGATGAAAGTTTCATGGGCCACGGCTGATTGTTTCATATAGCATTATACGTTATATAAAAACTTCGGCGCATTTTTTACTTTTTTCATATAAGTGAAGTCTTCCAATTCGCTACTGCATATACATATATATACATAATATATATGTATATATATATATATATATATATATATATTATTATATATATATAATATATATATATATATATATAGTATATATATATATTAATAAAAGGAGCCCATAAAACACCAAAATGTATAGAGAAAAGTACTATATTTCAGAGACTGCTCTCTCTCTCTTCAGGTATATGAATGAGAAAAGTTTACAGAAAAGGTGGTATTTATACCAAGAGATCCGTCCACAAGTAAGCCAATTTAGGTCACCCCCGCTGATAATCTTCCTTTAATCTTCTTAAGCGTTGGTTGAATGAAAACTTCGTCGACGACATCCGAAACCCACGCGCCTTTTGAGATGTTCATTACCTGCTTCTCTTTTATTAAGGAAGATTATCAGCGGGGGTGACCTAAATTGGCTTACTTGTGGACGGATCTCTTGGTATAAGTACCACCTTTTCTGTAAACTTTTCTCATTCATATATAGTCTGGTGGCAGAATGAGGATTTTTTGCCTGGGTGTGTTTTGGTGTACATACAATGTTTTATAGGTGATTCTGGTAAAACAAACCATACAGAACCCAAATCCGCGTGATGCCACTCTGTCATCCTTGAGCAATTTTTTTTACTGCCAAAATTCAAAATGGTCCGAAGCACGAGATCACCGAAACATTCGATTTTTCGCCTAATCCCTTGTTCACAACAAAATGGACATAGAGATCTGATTTTGGTGTCTAAATATATGTTTTAAGGGTCTGGGAATCCATTAGAACACACAAATAAACTCTATCTCCCCTATGATGATTTGTTTTACCGCACAATACAGTCATTGGCATAGAAAGCATAGTAGAATACTTGTTCTTATGGGCATGGTCTCTGTTGCTTTCAAAATATTCCCTACACAATGTACCTCTGACCGCTGGCATATATTAATCATGCTAATATTGCTTCTACAATTGCAGAAACCTAATAACATAATCCTATAAACTCGCTTTCTATCATATATTCCTTTGGTGATGGTGTATCCTCATTTTCAGGCTGTCAAACAAGATAGATTCTTCATCACAGCCCAACACCGCTTGCCTTTTGGAAAGTTGCATGAACTGTAGTGATAGTGAAGCACCTCTAACAGTTGCGGGACCCGACAGACTCAATTCCATTGTAGCTGCTAGTCAACGTAGGGGTGATGGGCTGCATGCTTCATTGACATCCACATTACAAGATACATCTAGATCATTGTTCGTGCATAGAAACTGTGCTTCAACATACACATCAAAGACTCACATAAAATGCTTCTTACAAAAACAGAGGAAATTGTCAGAAGAACCAGATGTCAAACGATCTCGGCGTTCGACTATCACACCCTTCAAATTCAAAGAGCATTGTTTAATATGTGGTGAACAGTGTTCTTCAGAACCAGATTCGAAAAACCCTGAACGATGGCGCCGTGTCGTTCAATGCCGAACTGCTGATCGCGGACATAACCAAGACACCTTGAAGGATGTTATCCTGAAAGCATGTGATGCGCGAAATGATGAGTGGGCACAACAAGTACGCATCAGGGTGGAAGGTGCTGTCAGCGACTTACATGCTGCTGATGCTCAGTACCACAAAGACTGTATGTCAACTTTTCGTGGTCCTCGCAACATCCATTTTGCTTCTCAAAAGCCTGTACAAGTTGAAGATGAAGCTTTCAACGGAGTCATTGGCCGAGTAGCTTTCATAAACCTCTCAGCAAAAAAGTTGTCACCATGTCAGCCAGCCGCAAGCATGTAAAAGTCGGATAAGAGGATGTGTATGACCCAAACCTTATATACTCGAGAGTACTGGGACTTCAGCATGTGAGGGACGTCAACCTCAAAGATGTCATCCCTCTTGATTTGAGACTGCCTTGACGAAGTTATGCATTTTCAGCTGACTGCTGAAAATGCATAGCGGGCAAGAGGGCTTTCGAACTGGGAGAAATATCTCCCAGTTCGAATCCAAAAGTCTCAATTTTCCTCTTACTTAAATTTGTTTCCTCTCTTCTACTGTCTTTAACTCAGTTGCTCAACCTAGCTGTCCCCCCCTTCTTCACTAAAACCTTCTTACGGGTTGGGCAGGGGCTGGGCTCTTGCACATTGGCTCTTTCTTGATCCAAATGGTAGAGACTGTAGAGGTTTGGTCCGCCTCTCGAGTATGTTTGGACCCTGAGGATGTTGATATGATTTCATAGCAATATCCATCGGGGCGGAACTACCTATGGGGGACTTGCCTGCGGAATCCGGGGAGGTATAGTCTCTACGTAGGACTCTCGGCATTCTTTCCGTGTGCCCTCTATTGTAACATGATGGGGATGATTGCATACTAGTTATGCCCTCAGTCCTATCAAGCGGGTTTTGCTTACACTTGAGCCACTCATGTTATGGTAGAGCTATCCCTTCGGGGTAGGGTAGGGAGTGGACATATGGGAGTCAGTCTCTGCTGAGTGTCTTTGGTGAGAGAGGGGTTGGTGCGGGGGGGCCTGGTTTTCTGCCTGATTTGCAGTAGGTTTTTCAAATTTCTGCTTAAGGATTAATGAATAACGACCCTATGATAAACTCCCCCGACAATGCGACCTCCTGACACTACCCTCCTCTTCGACCTCTGGCACGGACAAGGACAATCCTATAGAAAATTCAATTGTACAGAAGACGACCCATGGCAAGACCTTGGATGTGGCTATGGAAAGTTCTAGTAGTGGTGAGAGAATCCTTTATGTTGATTCTCTCTCCTCAGATTTAAATTGTGTTGCATTTATGGAAATGTTTGGAAGGTATGGTGAAATTAAAGTTATTAAGTATTGTGAAACTGAAGATTTTGCGTATTGGAGGGTTTGGATTGAGTTTACTACTCATAAGAATGCCATGAATGCTTTCAAGTGTTCACATAAGGAAAAATTAAAGTGTGTATTAATACATAAAATGCCCCAGAATATTGAAGTAGATTCCTTTTATCCAGCTAGAGTCAGTCAGGAAACTTCAGATGGGAAACGTAAGGTGAGGACACCCCTACCTGCCAGGTGGCTGATTGTTTCAACAAAATCAGACTTTTGTAATCTTTTCCACTTCAGGAAACATTTAAGAACATTGGTAGGAACAATGACCAACTCGGATATTACTAGATTTGGAAAGAAAAGCTTTTTGGTCCATGCAAAGTCTTATAGACAAGGCCACATGATCTCTAAACTGAAAAATACTAATATAATAAAAGAGGTCAAACCACACTATAGTTTTAGTTATGCTAAGGAGTGGTTTTTTAGTCAAGACCTATATGAACTGTCTGACGAGGAATTGCTGGAAATGTGTGATGATAAAGTGTGGAAGATTTTCAAGGTTCCAAGGTCAAGAATGATTATTTTCACTTTCACTAATGATGAAGTTCCTGATTATGTATATGTTGACAAGGAGAGATTTCATGTTAGACCTTTTAAGCATAGACCACTCCAATGCTTCATATGTTTTGGATATGGCCACTCATCAAAGGTGTGTACTCGAAACCAGTTATGTGCTGCCTGCTCTTTACAAAAGCATGAAGGAGAATGTTCTAATCCAATATTATGTATAAATTGTAAGGGAAATCATAATGCAAGCATAAGGAATGTGAGTCATTTAAAAAAGAAGTGGCAGCCATAGAGAAAGCTCATGCTGAACATCTAAGTATTGGCCTGGCAAAAAGACTTTTGTTCCCAAGACCTCAATATAGTGATGTAGTGAAATTGGAAAATCGAATAAAAATGATTTCAAAACTAGGATGCCAACCTTTTCAAAAGCCAAAAGGCTTTTTCCAAGCTATCCCCTTCTGAGCTCGAAGTACGTTCAGCATCTCCGCCTTCATCCAAGAAGGCCCCTTTGTCCCCTCCTGATGGGCCTCCTCTGGGCTTCTGGGAGGTCTCTCGGGCTTCTGATGTAGAAGCCTCACAGGCAGCTTCACTGCCTGATCTGGGTATGTCCCAGAATGACACCTTGATCAGTGCACCTCATAAGGCTCAGGTGCACGCTGCAGAGACGGTGCCTCTTAGAAATAGAGACCCCGCACTCCTTCATCATCTCCACCTATATCCCCACACCATAGTAGGGTTCCCAAGAGAGGAAATAGCAGGTCTCTTGAGGATCTGCCAAGTTCTTCTATGAAACAAAGACCAAGACCAAGTCTTTCCAGACCAGCCCAATCCAAGTCCAAAAAGTAAAAAAAAAAAAAATCTAATAGTAAATAATGGCTCTATGTCAGTGGAACATACGAGGTTTCCATTCAAACAGAGAACAGGTCCGGGTCCTTTTCAAGGAGCATAATTTAGCTGCCCTTTGTTTGCAAGAGACTAAACTTGGTAATGTTCTCCTAACTGTGGACAGAACTTTATTTTTCACAGATCTCCACCACCTGTAGGTGAACGTCTCATGGTGGTACATGTATTATTGCGGCCAAGTCATTACCACAAAAAGTTATCAAATTAGACTCCATACTGCAAGCTTGTGCAACACAGATTTTCATCAATAAATGGGTCACTCTTTGCTCTCTTTATCTAGAACCTGGCCTAGAAACTCGATTGGTGGACAGAGCTGGCAATCCAAGACAATTAGAGGTTGAAGATTTGCAATCACTTTTAGACCAACTACCTCAGCCTTTCATTCTGATGGGGATTTTAATGCAAAACATACTTTGTGGGGGAAGGTAGGTGTGATCACCGTGGTCTTATAATTGAAAGATTAATAGATTGCAATGATGTAGTTTTAATGAACAACGGTTCTCCTACAAGGTTTGATGTAGCCCATAACTCTAGTTCAGCAATTGATCTTACAATATGTTCGTCGTCATTACGATTAGACTATAAGTAGTCAGTGGATGAAAATCTCTATGGAAGCGACCACTATCCCATCCATCTTAAGTATGTACAAAATATACCCTCCCCATCTTTACCCAAGTGGAAGATAAAGGAGGCAGATTGCAGCTGTATGAAAAATCTACCCAAGTCAATCGTAAGGCCAATGAATTTCCTTGCCCCTCACTGCCTACGAATATCTCGCTAGTATAATGATTGGAGGGGCAATGATGTCAATTCCTAAAACATCAGGGAAACCCCGTCGTCCACTGGTACCTTGGTGGAATAGTAAATGTGCCTTGAGTAGGAAAATTGCAAGAGCTAGTTACAAGCGATATCGAAGGCGTCCTGTCTTAGTTAATAGAATAATATACAAGAAAAACCTCACCAAACAAAAGCGTGTCTTTAAAGAAGCAAGGAGGGAATCCTTCATTAAGTACATATCAGAATTAAAGTATAACTCGCCACTTTCTCTGGTTTGGGATAGAATCCGTAAATTACTAGGGAAATTTTCCCCTTCTCCTTTACCGATTTTGAAAATCAACTTGGTAGTTATATCGGATGCAAGAGAGGTGGCAGAGGCTTTTGCTCGGCACTTTTCCAGCATTTCAAGCCCCAGTCACTACTCCCCTGAATTTCGCAATATTAGAAACATGACTATAGTTAATCCGCCTGTTTGTTCTAACTCTGAGGCATATAACTTTCCATTTAGTATTGTCGAATTCGAATATGCCTTATCTTTGTCCTCTCCAACATCACCTGGAGAAGATGATATTATTTATGCCATGATTTCTCATTTACCTCTGGAGTCAAAAAAATTCTTTGTCGATGTTTTAAATGAATTCTGGTGCTCAGGGACTTCATACAAGTTGTGGAAAAACTCTGTCATAGTTCCTTTTTTAAAACCCGGAAAGGACCCTAGTCATCCCAAAAGTTATAGGCCTATTGCTCTTACCAGCTGTGTCTTCAAGATTTACGAACGAATGGTGAATTTTCGTCTGATATGGTTATTAGAAACAAAGAGCCTGTTGTCGAAGAGGCAATTTGGCTTCCGCAAGAATCGTAGTACTTTGGATCCCTTATTATGTCTCACACGTGAGATTCAGAATGCTTTTGCAGTCCAAAATCAAACCATTGCAGTGTTCTTTGATCTGGAAAAAGCGTTTGATACTACCTGGAGGGCAGGTATTTTAATGCAGCTGGTTGAATGGCGTATTGGTGGCAATATGTTTAATTTTGCCAAAGACTTCCTGTCTGACCGGTACCTTAAAGTTAGAATTGGGTCTACCTTCTCATCAGAGTATCTTCAGGAAGAAGGCATTCCACAGGGGAGTGTGCTTAGTCCAACCTTTTTTAATATTGCCATTAACGGTTTACTTGAACATCTCCCTGTTGGAGTAACTGGTCAAGCATTCGCGGATGATATTGTTGTTTTGTGTAGTAGAGCTACTGCAGTTGAAGCTTGTACTAAAATTCAGATTGCAATTAATGCTGCTACTACCTGGGCTAATAGTAAAGGTTTCAAATTTTCTGCTGAGAAAACTAAAGCTATACGTTTTTGTAGAACACGTAGAAGGGAAGAGATTCCAACCTTATTTTTAGAAGGTTCTATTTTGTTGTATGAAGATGAAGTCAAATATTTAGGAATTATTTTTGACAAAAAATTGACTTTTGCTGAACATATAAATGAGACTGCAGTTAATGTTAAACAACGGTGCAATATTCTTAAAGTTGTTAGTAACCTGAATTTTGGAGCTGACCGTACTACTTTATTAAGAATTTATCAGGCCCTATGCTTGAGTAAAATTGATTATGGATCTCAGATTTATGGCTTGGCATGTAAGACCTTGTTAGGCAAGCTGGATGTAGTACACAATATGGCATTGCGTATTTGTACAGGTGCTTTTAAAACTTTCTCCTGTTGAGAGCCTTTATGTAGATTCTGGTTTTCCTCCTCTCTTCATTCGGAGGGAGGAACAGGGTCTCCGATATTTGTCACGAGCACTAACCTCTCAGTCTAATCCAAATTTTAAGTATATAAAACATCCTGTTAACAGAGCACCAACTAAACCTACATTACCTAAGCCCCTTGAAGTTAGATTAAACATCAGTGCGAGAGAGGTAGGCCTTATTCCTCCGCTGGTTATGGAAACAACATTTTCTAAATTCCCTCCATGGTGTAGGCCTCCTTTAGATATTTGCCAAATTAGAGACAACAAAAAGATCAGCTCAAGTGTTCAGCTTAAAAGTAGCTTCTTGGCCCATGTTTCTGAGCATAGTAACTCGATTGCTGTATATACAGATGGGTCAAAATCAGCAAATGGAGTTGGATGTTCTGTCATCATCGGTGAGAGAACAATTAAAAAAAGCCTCCCTATTAACTTCTCAATTTTTAATGCTGAGATTTATGCTATTTTAGTGTTTTAAAATTTATTTTTTAGTACAGGTAGCACTGGGGACTCATATATTATTTATTGTGATTCCCAGAGTTCTCTATCTGCACTACAGAAGTTGATGCCATCTAATCAACTCATTCAAGAGGTGCAGGATTGGCTGGTCCTCCTGCATTCTCGAAAACACATCAGTGTGAAGTTTTGTTGGGTTCCCTCGCATGTGGGAATTCGTGGTAATGAGCTGGCTGATACAGCCGCTAAGCAGGCAGCTTTCTCCCGGGCTTCCCACTCTGTGAGGGTTCCCTGTGAAGATTTTAAACTTTTTATTAAATCATTTTGTAGGACTAAGTGGCAGAATCACTGGTCCAACTTGAATAGTAATGTAAAGCTGAAATCGATCAGACCTTCTGTTCATCCCTGGTCACCTTCTGTTGGGATGGATAGAAGATCTAGTATAGTTTTAACACGTCTGCGTATAGGGCATACTTTTTTAACTCACCGGTATCTTTTAACTAGTGGAGCAGAGAGGCAGGTTCCTCAATGCTCCAATTGTAATGTTGGCATTACAGTGAGGCATATATTTGTTGACTGTCCTCTTTATTTTAATCATAGACGTCGGTTTGGTTTCACCAACAAACCTTTGTCAGATATTTTAGGAGAGGGTGCTCCCGTAGAAGAGATTTTTAAATTTCTTAGGAAATCCATGTTTTCCCTGATAATTTAATTGAAAGTATTTTAATAGGAAAGTTTATTTTAATTTGGATTAATTATGTATACCTTTTTTAGTAAATATATCTTGTTGATATATATGCGCTGAATGGCCTTTGGCTCCAGCGCGTGGCAAATGGCCACAAAATTTATAAATTCAATTCAATTCAAAGATGTCATGAAGTTTGAGCTAGCTGCAACACCTCCATCTATGTTTGAGGAAAACGGCGACTTGCGCATCACGAAGACAAAGTCAATCCTGAAGAAGAAACTCCAAGTAGAGGTATCCGATCGATTGTCATCCAGTCCAGATGCATTCATAATTGACGGTTGTGCAGTGTTATGGGTTATTCGGTGGCCAACCAAGGGAACAGTGGAGGACTTCATCTTGAACCTGCTTGGCTACGTGAATGAAAGGTTGAAGTCATGCAATACATACTTGGTGTTCGACAGATACTATGAGAAAAGTATAAAGAATGCAACACGCACAGCACGTGCCGGCAAGGAGGCAAGCCGTCGACACAAATTGGACCTGCATACACCTCTCCCCGTTCAAAAGGTCGTCCTCAATGTCACGGAGAACAAACTGCAACTTATCAAGCTAATCTGTACCTACATCAAAGAGCATGCAGAACTGCTAGCCAATAACAGTCTGGTCGTAACTGGACAAGACCCAACTCCCATTGAGGTGTCCAACGGGAAGGTGACACTGCGACATGACCTTCGTACCACTCACGAGGAAGCAGATGTTGTGATTGTCCAGCAAATGGTTCACGTAGCCCTAACAGGAGCTTCAAGCATCCGAGTCATCTCAGATGACACCGACGTGTTTGTTTTGCTGCTCCATTTCTTCAAGTCCGAATCTCTCACCTGTGATCTAGTGATGTTAGGAACCTGTCATAGCAGAACATCAGTAGATATCAAGGCAACAGTCCAGAAGTGTGCCGACTTTGTCTCCGAGATCTTGGCTGCACATGTCGTCTCAGGGTGTGATACTGTTTCTTACCTGTGGGGCATAGGCAAAGGCACGGTCGTAAAATGCTTGATGATGGGCTACCAGCTGAAGAACCTCGGTCACCTTGATTCTGATTTCTCGGACCTCATATCAGAAGCGACATCATTCCTTGCTGCCTGTTATGGATCAAAGGAGAGAGACAACATGACAGCAGTTCGTTTCGACATTTGGTCACAAAAGATGGGAAACAAAACACTCATGGCAGCACCACAGCTTAAGAGCCTTCCACCAACAACTGAGACGTTCACTGAACACGTCCACAGAGCCCATTTTCAAGCCGCAGTGTGGCGTGCAGCACTTGAAGTTAACCCTCCAGCATTTCGACACACACACGGGTGGACAACAGACCAGACATCAAACACATTGGTACCAATACCCTTACCTCCGAATGTGACAAGCGCCCCGGATGAGGTACTCACAATGATCAGATGTGGCTGCCGTTCAGTGCCGCCTTGCGCAACAGCCAAGTGCAGGTGTTCTGCAGGGAGACTCTCGTGTTCAGTTTTCTGCGGATGTCACGGTGCAGAAGACTGCGGCAACGATCAAACTAAATCATCTGTCCTGGCAAATGAGGATTCGGATGAAGACTAATGATGACATTTTGGGATTGTCAAAAGATTTGTGTGGTTATGTTGGCAAATTAGCATGTAATTTCCGTCTTGCATACAACGGATCTCTGCTTGGTTCATTTGACTGTTTCCGTTCTTGACTACTGTTTGTTTCTTTCATCCCTATGACTTGTTAATCACGTTAACTGTAGCGTGTGAATATATATGTTTTCAGCTTAACTGTGGGATATAAGTGTGAATAAAACATTTTGCTAAACCCATATTTGTCTAAACCCTATGCAGCCATCTCTGGCATCACACTTTGAGCACTTTTATCGTCGAAATGTGAAAATCTATATTCACAGAAGGCAAATAGAGTTGATTTGTGTGTTCTAATGCATTCCCAGACCCTTAAAACATATGTTTAGACACCAAAATCAGATCTCTATGTCCATTTTTGGTGAAGGTATAGGCGAAAATCGAATTTCGGTGATCTCGGCTTCGCCATTTTGAATTTTGGCAGTAAAAAAATTGCTCAAGGATGACAGAGTGGCATCACGCGGATTTGGGTTCTGTATGGTTTGTTTTACCAGAATCACCAATAAAACATTGTATGTACGCCAAAACACACCTACACCCCTCTGCCACCAGACTAATACCTGAAGAGAGAGACAGCAGTCTCCGAAATATAGTACTTTTCTCTCTACATTTTGGTGTTTTTATGGGCTCCTTTTATTGGATGGAATTCTGTTGTTACAGAACATTTTTACCAGTCATATATATATATATATATATATATATATATATATATATATATATATATATATATATATATATATATATATATATATATATGTATATATATATATATATATATATATATATATATATATATATATATATATATATATATATATATATATTATATTACAATGCCCTCTTAACTTCTCGAAAGCTTTGCACGTTTTTGGATATGCTTGTCACTACAAAGCCTTAAGATCCAGGTGAAAGAGATATGAAGAAATTACGATGTTCGGTAGCGGGAAACTTTACCAGACGTCACAATTTCTTCATATTTCTTTCATTTGGATCTCAAGACTTTGTAGTGACAATCTTATTTTGAAAAAACGTCTAGAATTCGAGAAGTTTAGAGGACATTGTGGCTATTACAATTACACACACACACACACACACACACACACACACACATACACACACACACATATATATATAGTATATATATATATATATATATATATATATATATATATATATATATATATATATATATATATATATATATATATATATATATATATATATATATATATATTATATGTATGTATATGGGTGTTGGTGTTTGTCTGTTTTTTATTTTTTTTAACAATTTATATTTGTGGATATATCGTTATGTGATATCTGTTGATCGTTATCTACATTTAGGTACTTTTATATATGTAAATCGAATTTTTTCGAGAAGGAATTAAAAACGGTAATAATTCAAATTCGAAATACGTTTAGTTAAATCCTTGATAAATTGCTCTGTGGTTGGAAGACTGTAATGAGATTTTTTTCACCGCTCCGGTATTGAAGTCTTAAAATAGCTAAGCGTCCTATGCAGCCTTTAGATATATCAGAAATGAATACATTTCAATAATAGTTTCCATAAGCCCAAAATATATGCAAGTTTCTTTCCTCAGTTCATTACCTCTTAAGATCTCGGCATGAAAACCGAGTTGTTGTTTATTAAAATTCACTTTGCTCGTTACGCATAACAGATGACTTGAGATCCTTAGTGCTTGCCTTCCTGACGTTGCCATTAGGAGACTAGCAGTCCTCTTTGATCTAGGGATTTCGTGAAATCTCTGGATTTCACATATTCACTGTAACATCTATTTCATAATACTCAGTCATTTCACTGATTTTCTAACTCTCGTATTTCCATATTAATATTTAGATCACTAACCACTCTGGTCTTCTATGCCGTCAGAATATTCAGGTAAAATGTGTGTATCGCATTTATGCTTTCTTCTTAACTAGCATTATGTTATCAATTTAATGCTGAACAATAATATATAATGTGTGTGAAAAACCAAAGGTAGTATTAACCTTCCAAATAATGAGAACTGCTGGGGAATAAAAATTGAAACGTCTTATATTACACATCTTATTTGTAAGATTAGACCTCGGGCTCTCCTATGAAAAATCAGAAAATAAAAGAAATATATATTGTACCATTCCACCACTGACCGAACACGGAAAATCAAACAAAATTGGATTGATTAAAGGTTTCCAGGGACTTGTAGCTTCCAATAAGAGCACCTCACCAATATCGGATAATGTTTGAAAAGTTTGGCGAAATCAACCTTTCCCTCCATTCCCGACCTGCTAAGAGAGAGAGAGAGAGAGAGAGAGTTTTTAGTTTTCTCCATCCTCGGCCTGCTAAGAGAGAGAGAGAGAGAGAGAGAGAGAGAGAGAGAGAGAGAGAGATGGAAAAAGCGACCCTGCGATGGCCGAGTCATTTTTGTGTCCTCTTCGAGCGAACTTTCAAGATCAATTTCCTTTCCTATTTCCTTCTCACTCTTCTCTCACTTCACAGGTCTTTGGGAACTTGATTCCTCCTGTTGACCTTTTTCTCTCTCTCTCCCGAAGATGTTTGTTTTTGCCTTTTTTTCCTTCTGGGCGATCGTGACTTTTTTGAGAATTTCGCTGATTCGTGAGAATACGGCTTTCAGTGCGCCGTGGAATGAAGTGCTATCAAAGTCTCTCTCTCTCTCTCTCTCTCTCTCTCTCTCTCTCTCTCTCTCTCTCTCTCTCTCTCTCTCTCTCTGAGAGTTTCTTTCCTAAGAATTTTACGCGTTAGATGTGAATTATGTATATTATCGTAACTTGTGTAACGGAAAGGGAAACTGTTTTGAATATAAAAACAGAACAATAGGGAAGACATTTCTTTTTCTTTTTCCTCTCCAAATATGGAATTAAAACAATACTCTTTTTAAAACTAAATACAACTTTGAGATTGTTTTCTATGTTAGCAAAACACTGAAGGGGATTAAGCTTTTAGGCCTACCAGTTTTCCTGGATGTCACAGAGACGAATGATTTTTTCTTTGTTTATAGGCGTGTAAGGGATTATACTCTGAAGATGTTTAAGTCGTTGGTTGACTAGTAGGTATGCCCAGGTGAATGGATGAAAGGTAAGTGAGATAAATATACAAAAAAAAAAAAAAGAATGCAGGAATAAAAGACGGCAAGACGAGCGACAGTACTGTCCGTATTCTGTGTCTTCTCGTTTCGAATGATAGATAGATTGGAAAGGATAAGAATATGGAAGTAAGAGAACAGTGCCATGATTTTTACCCTTCTCTCTTCGCTTGTATGATAATGGACATGATAGACAAATTCACTGAATCAATCGTCCATATTGGACAAAACTAAATAAACAAAATGTACAAGACTAAATGAATGATTTTGACCGTTTAAAATATTGATTTACTCGAGTTATAAAAACTAAATATGAAAATGTATAAATGCATTCCGATTTATAAATATAATACATTTTTCTCCGCCGACATTACAACAAAAGGAAAAAAAGAAGACAAAAAAATCACCCCAAAAGCATTAAGAGATTAATTCACTAATTACCATCCTTAATTGATTCTACTTGAAAGAATTGCTGCTTTTTATTGGTGCTTCAATTAAAACCTGAATACCATTACTTGCAAAGTACTTTTTCTATTGATGACCTCCTGTGTTGCCGTGACCTAGTTTTGATGCATGAGCAGAGCTGTTGCATAAATATCGTATAAAAAACTTACCCCTTGCACCTGCAATTTTAATTACAAGTACTTTTATATTTGGTTTTAGTGTTATTAATTGTCTAATATAAAAGGATCTAGATCATTTATCTTTGACGGCCATTCAAAAACTTCCAGGAAGAATCACTGGAGAAAATGGTTGTATTATTTCTTAACACAGTCCCCATAACTCCAAGTCACTTGGTACCCCGGTTCACAAGAATTGTTATTTTACTGAAAACAAAGGTTGCATATTCGGATACCGAATTGCTCGTCAACAAAATGAGTAGGTTTGTTAAGGCTCTCCAGATGTTGACCACGCTGATGGGGTGTAACCTTGGACTCCAAGGGTGTAACAGTCGGAAACAATTACACGCCAGAAGTTGCCAGATTGCTGTGCGAATACGACATTGCTTTGCAGTAAAGATTGTCTACTCGCAAAAGTCCTCTGTATTGCATTTGACAACTGTTGCAGTTCTGACTCGAAGTGATCCCCATAGATTGTTTAACCATTTTTAAATGTTCAATTAGGATACACCACAATCCCAGAGAAGAAGTTTATATTTACTTGAAGTTTTTAGGAGGTGGAAAGCCGTGCTGGCTTGGATTCTTGATTTGGGTGGTCCACGTCTCATCCAGGATACTGATCAAGAAATGATTTGGGTCAAATTGTAATAGAGTTAAGTCTCATGAAGGTTCCTGATCAGCCATTGCTGTACTAGCATTCTTTATACCCATCGTGTAGACGTCCTGCTTATCAGTGCGCTGGGTCAGATGTGATGACCATGGTCTCGGGAATCAGTTGGGTAGTCAGATGTCTGTCATCGAAACCCGTGTCTTTATGCCACCCGCTCGTTCATCAGAGGATGATGAATTGTCACGGTGGTCATCATCTGCGTCTGAATTTTGTAGATTATGACTTGATGGTTGAACAAGAAGCGATTCCTTATCAAGTATGTTGTCTGTTTATTCATTAATTTCCCTGGAGGTTGTACCCTCCTTTACAGATATTTATTCACGGTTTAGCTTTCTTTATATTGTGAATTTTTGTATTTTGCTTGACTCTAGTATCTGTCAAGAATCCTTAGCCCTGTTGAGATAAGGGCAAACTGTTAATTTCTTGTTTACTTACATATAAGTTCTTCTAATATGCTGCTTCACCAATAAGTTCTAGTATGCTCCTTCACCAAAACTATAAGGTAATGTCCATGCTGGGAAAGGACGAAAACTATTTGGATGACACTAGAATGTGACTTGCAAATAATTATTTTGCTAGGTTTTAGCAGTCAGTGATTTTTCTTTAATTTAAATTCAGGGAAATTGCAGATCATTTAGTATTTCCGCATATATTTTCTTTCGCAGGTGTTGATTTCCATCTACATTCAATTTTTTATTTCGTATTTACGTCACGAAAAGCTTTTAAAAAGTTAAAAGCGCAATGACTTACAGAGAAAGTCAATAATAAAACAGAGAAAGAGAGCCAAACTATGGTTTCTGTTAGATATTACAATAAAATGGTAAAACATTGAATTACAGTGATATGAAATAGGTTAGATTTTTAAATAAAACGGATAGACGCCAGCGAGAGAGAGAGAGAGAGAGAGAGAGAGAGAGAGAGAGAGAGAGAGAGAGAGATTTTGTCAAATAAGGTGATATTCCGGTGCTTTGCGTCGCCAAAGAGGATTATAAAAGGATTTGTCTCGATGACTGCTCGCAAAACCATTTTCCTACACAATTAATTATATATACGGTATTCGGTGGGAATGGCACGAGGCGGGGATCTTAACACATGTGCCCCTTTAAGAGCCATATGCGTTGGCGTCAGTCTTTCATGGCAAAATGTATTTAGGCAGAAATTGCTCCATTTTGGCAAACCGAAATTTTCTTGTTTTGGAAGACAGCTTTTCTCTTTTGAGAATCGAGAGTGCCCTGTATAGAATCCTAGGGTTTCTTGATTTGGTCATCTTTTGGGCTCCCGTAGGGCGATAGTGCTATCAGTGCACCTCACGTGGTACACTGTAGGCATTACTTAAGGGTCCTTGCAGCTTGCCTTCGGCTCTTATAGTAGATTCACATCAACCTTGCATTTGATGTCTAGACCAGTCCCTTACGACGCTCCTGGTTGGCTGTTGATAAGCCAATCACAGGGCTGGAAGCTCTCAAGTCTCTCGAGAGAGTTGACATAGGCAGGATGTATGTTCCACCTCTCCTAACGGATACTCGTGCATTTGATGTCCCTCAAGAGAGGTAGAACATACATCCTGCCTATGTGAACTCTCTCGAGAGACCGAGAGTTTTGAGCCATGTGATTGGCTTATCAACAGCCAATCAGGAGCGTCATAAGGGACTGGCCTAGACGTTAAATGCAAGGTTGATGTGAATCTGCTTTAGCTGCAACCCCTTTCGTTCCTTTTAGACCACCATCCATATTCTCATTCTTCCATCTTACTTTCCTCCCTCCTCTAGGAATATGTTCATAGTACAACTGCTAGATACTTCCCGTTACCACACCTTTTACTGTCTTCCGTTTCAGCGCTGAATGGCCTCATACGCCCCAGTGCTTGACTTTTGGACTAAATTCTAATTCAGTTCAGTTCAGTTCATTTTTTGGGTCAAAGTTTGTTATTCATATAGAAAAAAAAATCATATTTTTGTGATTCAGAACCAAAATTGTCGCGTTGTGATTATTCCCCCCCCCCCCCCTTTTTTTTTTTATAAATATATTTCTCTTTTTATTGCACTAAAGACCAAGGTTTTCATAACATTACAAGAAGTAGCGTCCTATATTTTTCATAACTGACACTAATGGTTTACCGTACAAAATCCTGTTCTGAGGAACTAACTTTTCCCGTTTTCATAATTATTTTTCTCTCTCTTGGGTCATATTGGGAGTGCTTAATTCCACATTTTTAGGAACCACAATTTTCGGTGAGACACAAACTATCCCTGATTGTGGAAGCCGTTTAGGTCATCCCGCGGAAAATGTCGCCAGCGTCATTTGAGGAAACAATTTAATATGATTTTCCTACTGGTTTTTATAAGTCTTTTATAATTGCTTCCTTTTTATCCTTTTTTTCTGCAGCTTTTTTTCTGTCCAGTATTTTATTTTTCCGATATCTTCCCCGTAAAAGTTATATAATAATCTCGGCAAGTATTAAATCTTGTGCTCTTTATTACTGGTGATTATAGTCTATGGTGCATAAAATAATAAATGGAAAGCCACAATAATGTATATAAGCGACTGTATATTTCAAAATACAAAAAGCTTAAAAAAGGGAGTTTTCGACTGTTAGCACAACTGTCCTCTTAAGCCAAATGAATAAAAATACATGTATTTCTTAAGAATATAATTGACGATTTTTTTTTAAGTTCAGGAAACCATCGAACAATCTTTCGGCAAACATTATGAAATGGCGGTTATGTGATTTTAGATATGGGGAAACAGCTCTTACCTAACTGTCCTTTCTTAATGTATGCCGAAGGATTGTTCGATGGTTTCCTGGTCTGTTAAAAAAAAAAAGAAGTTAGTCTTCTTAAGAAATACATGTATGTTTATTCAGTTATTCAGTTAGTGGAAGAGGACCGTTGTGCAACGGTCGTCAAAAGTTCCCTCTTTTAACCTTTTTTGTATTTTGAAAAATGCAGTCGCTCATATACATAATCTTGTTCCAGGCTTTGGATGCTTAGTCTTAGGAAAATGTACGAGAGATCACAGAAAAAAAAGTTTGTCAACAACAAAGATAACAATTATAAAAAGGATGTTAGCTAAGATAATTGATATAATGATGGTAACGATTATGATAAGGATAATAGCCAATATGGTGAATATAATGATGATTGGAAGTTATGGCAGATTAAATCAGAGAATCATCTCACGTCGTCAGTAAACGAAGATAAACGGAATCTTAATCTCAATTAGTCCTTGAACGTCCTGAGGTGATTTATAGCGAGAGGCTTTTAGTTGTTGTAACTCATTTAGACAATGGCTTATCACTTCATCGTACCTGTTTAATATCTTGATGGATGGCGTGATGCTAGAAGTCAAAGAATGGACAAAAGATGGGTCATGCGATATGGAATAGTCTTGGATGGAGAGTGTAATGGTCGATTTTTTAACATTATGGAGATTAATAATAGAATCTGGAAGTGTTTGCAAAAGGAGGCAACTGATATTAAATGTGAGAAAAAGTAAAGATACGTTGTCATTTGGTATCCAAGAAAAGTGGAAGCTGTTGGTTCTTATAAGCAATAAAGGATTATATATTTTAGTCAGGTGGCTGGTTGAGAGAAGAGATGAGCCCCACAATAGGTGAAACAAGTAATGTAGCAGGATATGTTATTAATAATCCGTTTCAGGACTGATATTTTACATTAAGATGGTTGTTAGCTCCTTATATATTATATATATATATATATATATATCATATATATATATAAATATATTTAATTAATATGTTATATATATAGTATTTAATATATATATAGATTTATATATAATATATATATATATGTATATATATATATATAAGTATATATGTATAAATCTTCTCTCTCTCTCTCTCTCTCTCTCTCTCTCTCTCTAATCTCCTCTCTCTCTCTATCCTCTATATATATATATATGATATTATATATATATATAACTATATATATATTATAATATATATATATATACTATATCTATATATATATAGATATATATATAGTACATATATATACATATATATACATATATATACATATATATATATATATATATATATATATATATATATATATATATATATATATATATATATATATATATATATATATATATAATATATATATATATATATATATATTTATATATATATATATATATATATATATAGTAACAAACATCCTTCTGACAATTCGTTTTCTCATTAAACAGCAAAATGAAAAAAAACACAGAAGAATTAGTGAAATTTATCTTGGAAAATAGCCTCAGTTAGGGCAGAAAGGTAGAGTAAAGTAAAAATTGTGTTGACTTTTGAAATGTTTTTGATTCGTCATCTGTCCCTTTTTGCCTTAACGATTTCTTGAATATGGAAACACGGCCGGGCCATCAGCCACTTGCAAAAATGTCATTTTAATGTTCTTTCATTTTTTTTATTTATTACCTGTCAAACACCTGTCATGGCCATGCTTCTCCAGAAAGATGGAATACCTTCTGGGACCAAGCTCCCTTAGAACCATTGTTCAAATCCCCAGTCAAATTTCACGAAAGTCATTTGGAGGGACCAGCCTCTTAAAACTTATTAAGGTTCACACGCTCAAGTTTCTCACCCTCACAAGGGTGGTCTACTTGACCTGAACCTTGCACCCATGTCCTTGTTTTCACGGTGGCCCCTCACCTGCATCCTCCACCCACTGTGAAATCCTCTCGAACCTTATTAGCCACTCCATACCCGCCATCTCTGCCGGCTTTCCAATGACTTTGTCAGGTACCTACAGTGATTAGTGGTGAAACCAAAGGAAAGAGTGATGTTGCCCCTATTTTGACAGATGGTAACAACAACTTCTGGCAACACCCGAACTGGATATGTATAATGAACCGGGTGGGGTGCCCTCTCAAATACGGGCCGAACAAGGGAAAGGCCCGTGCCAACAAGAAGTGTTGGCTTAATACATCAACAACAACAACCTTCTCAAATCACATTTCACCATGGTCTTTCAACACAACAATCCGCCCTTGGTGAAGATCCTACCAGCTAGTTTTTACTCCTACTGTGTATACCATTTTCAATCAGGAGTCTGCTCAACATCCAATCCTGACACCCTCTTGAATCTGTCACCCTGAAGTTACCTGAGCACTGCCCAACATGGAATCCGGAGTGCTCTCTTATTTTACTCTTTGTTGAAGAACTGCAAGCAACAAAGCCTCTCCTCTGACCTTTTGGCTCGACTCTAAGCTGGTCTCATCCTCAGACTAAGGTAATTGAATTGGAAGTTTGTTGTCAGCCTTCACCCCCTTTTCCTTGCACTCGTTCCTTGTACCACCTGTTCTCTTATTCCTGTGTTCCTAAAATCCTGTCACCTTCAGAGACCCCACTGAGTTTTGGTTGTGTATTTGTGAGATCTTTTATTTCATTGTGAAGGAATTCTCAAGATCTTTATTGGTCATGCTTACAGTAATTGAGTAATTTTAGCTTTAGTTCAATATTTTGATGTATGACTGATCTTTAAAGAGGATTATAAAATGATTTGTCTCGATGACTGCTCGCAAAACCATTTTCCTACACAATTAATTATATATACGGTATTCGGTGGGAATGGCACGAGGCGGGGATCTTAACACATGTGCCCCTTTAAGAGCCATATGCGTTGGCGTCAGTCTTTCATGGCAAAATGTATTTAGGCAGAAATTGCTCCATTTTGGCAAACCGAAATTTTCTTGTTTTGGAAGACAGCTTTTCTCTTTTGAGAATCGAGAGTGCCCTGTATAGAATCCTAGGGTTTCTTGATTTGGTCATCTTTTGGGTCCCCGTAGGGCGATAGTGCTGTCAGTGCACCTCACGTGGCACACTGTAGGCCTTACTTAAGGGTCCTTGCAGCTTGCCTTCGGCTCTTATAGTAGATTCACATCAACCTTGCATTTGATGTCTAGACCAGTCCCTTACGACGCTCCTGATTGGCTGTTGATAAGCCAATCACAGGGCTGGAAGCTCTCAAGTCTCTCGAGAGAGTTGATATAGGCAGGATGTATGTTCCACCTCTCCTAACGGATACTCGTGCATTTGATGTCCCTCAAGAGAGGTAGAACATACATCCTGCCTATGTGAACTCTTTCGAGAGACCGAGAGTTTTGAGCCATGTGATTGGCTTATCAACAGCCAATCAGGAGCGTCATAAGGGACTGGCCTAGACGTCAAATGCAAGGTTGATGTGAATCTACTTTAGCTGCAACCCCTTTCGTTCCTTTTAGACCACCATCCATATTCTCATTCTTCCATCTTACTTTCCTCCCTCCTCTAGGAATATGTTCATAGTGCAACTGCTAGATATCTTCCCGTTACACCTTTTACTGTCTTCCGTTTCAGCGCTGAATGGCCTCACACGCCCCAGTGCTTGACTTTTGGACTAAATTCTAATTCAGTTCAGTTCAGTTCATTTTTTGGGTCAAAGTTTGTTATTCATATAGAAAAAAAATCATATTTTTGTGATTCAGAACCAAAATTGTCGCGTTGTGATTATTCCCCCCCCCCCCCCCCCCACCCCCCCCCCCCCCCCCACTTTTTTTTTTTTTATAAATATATTTCTCTTTTTATTGCACTCAAGACCAAGGTTTTCATAACATTACAAGAAGTAGCGTCCTATATTTTTCATAACTGACACTAATGGTTTACCGTACAAAATCCTGTTCTGAGGAACTAACTTTTCCCGTTTTCATAATTATTTTTTTCTCTCTTGGGTCATATTGGGAGTGCTTAATTCCACATTTTTAGGAACCACAATTTTCGGTGAGACACAAACTATCCCTGATTGTGGAAGCCGTTTAGGTCATCCCGCGGAAAATGTCGCCAGCGTCATTTGAGGAAACAATTTAATATGATTTTCCTACTGGTTTTTATAAGTCTTTTATAATTGCTTCCTTTTTATCCTTTTTTTCTGCAGCTTTTTTTCTGTCCAGTATTTTATTTTTCCGATATCTTCCCCGTAAAAGTTATATAATAATCTCGGCAAGTATTAAATCTTGTGCTCTTTTATTACTGGTGATTATAGTCTATGGTGCATAAAATAATAAATGGAAAGCCACAATAATGTATATAAGCGACTGTATATTTCAAAATACAAAAAGCTTAAAAAAGGGAGTTTTCGACTGTTAGCACAACTGTCCTCTTAAGCCAAATGAATAAGAACACATGTATTTCTTAAGAATATAATTGAGGATTTTTTTTTTTTAGTTCAGGAAACCATCGAACAATCTTTCGGCAAATATTATGAAATGGCGGTTATGTGATGGCAGATATGGGGAAACAGCTCTTACCTAACTGTCCTTTCTTAATGTATGCCGAAAGATTGTTCGATGGTTTCCTGGTCTGTTAAAAAAAAAAAAAAAAAAAAAAAAAAAAAAAAAAAAGTTATTGTCTTCTTACGAAATACATGTATGTTTATTCAGTTATTCAGTTGGTGGAAGAGGACCGTTGTGCAACGGTCGTCAAAAGTTCCCTCTTTTAACCTTTTTTGTATTTTGAAAAATGCAGTCGCTCATATACATAATCTTGTTCCAGGCTTTGGATGCTTAGT
>NC_087210.1:67046607-67074107 GCF_015104395.2 Macrobrachium nipponense
CCACTCATTTGCTATTTCTTCCGTTTTACTTCACATCCTCTCAGAACACTTTTTTCCCAATGGATCTATGCTTTTCAGACCTTTCTTCTCTCAATTTCCCTTTCAGCGCCGAATGACCTGAGTAATGTACACTATGTATACGTCTATGCCGTTGGAGGAGCGGTTGTGTACCTGTGGAGCCATTCAAACAGAAGTACACGTAACGCAAATATGCTCAAGGACACAACATATCAGAGATACCTATAATTTATCTAACATGAGGGATATATTTTCGAATCAGCGAACCCTGGCAGAGCAATGTAAGATTATTTATTAGCTTAATCCTTTATGAGTATTTATGAATATTTGTGTGGTAAAAAAAAAAAAAAAAAAAAAAGAATAAAAATAGCTTTTTGGTGTATGATTTTTGTATATGTCAAATTTTGTTCTTAATTTTGTTTGCCATATGATAACTCTTAGTTTTTGTTTTATTGCTGTATAAGAAAAAAACCTGTTACTCTTACTTTTGTGTAAATAATATTTTGTATTGCCAAGTGTAGTGTTTTGCCTTTTGTTGGACCAAATGTAAATAATTACTGTAAATATGAGCTATGTATAATTGTTGTGGTCAATGAAATATCTAATCTAATCATATATATATATATATATATATATATATATATATATATATATATATATATAATATATATATATATATATATATATATATATGCATAAGTGTGTGCGTGGGTAGGGAAGGGAGTATTTGCTCTAGATCCATCAGCAGCATGTTTAATCCGATTTAAACATTCGTCTATATCTGGCCAGCACTCTTACGTCCTTCTTTATTACTGTTGCTCTATTCCAATCATCTTCTATTCTGAGTTTCCATCCCTTTCTAGATATTTCTCTTCATCAAAAGACTTTTGAATCGTACATTCTTTCCCCAATAACCAGACGTGATCATCCGCTAACAACAGTTATTCCACACTCAATTCCTGCTCATTTTCATATCCCACACTTTTGAAGCCAAAGGTGAGTTTACACTAGGCTTCACCCCACGCTGCATGCATAAGACTCATCACCAGTTTGCCATATGATAGCTCTTAGTTTTTGTTTTATTGCTGTATAAGAAAAAAACACCTGTTACTCTTACTTTTGTGTAAATAATATTTTGTATTGCCAGTGTAGTGTTTTGCCTTTTGTTGGACCAAATGTAAATAATTACTGTAAATATGAGCTATGTATAATTGTTGTGGTCAATAAAATATCTAATCTAATTCTTTATATATATATTATCTATAGATAGTATATATATAATATACTAATTAATATAAATATATATATAATATATATATAATATATATAAATATATATATATGCATAAGTGTATGCGTGGGTAAGGAAGGGCAGCATGTTTAATTTGATTTAAACATTCGTCTATATCTGGCCAGCACTCTTATTACTGTTACTCTATTCCAATCATCTTCTATTCTGAGTTTCCATCCGTTTCTAGATATTTCTCTTCATCAAAAGACTTTTGAATCGTACATTCTTTCCCCAATACCAACGGTGATCATCCGCTAACAACAGTTATTCCACACTCAATTCCTGCTTATTTTCATATCCCACACTTTTGAAGCCAAAGGTGAGTTTACACTAGGCTTCACCCCACGCTGCATGCATAAGACTCATCACCAACTCCTCCCAAATTCTTATTACCCCCGCCTACTGGACTGCTCATCAAGAGTCATGCCACACCACTAACTCACCCTAATGAGCGTTCTAGTAGGCGGGGCTAACAAGAATTTGTGAGGAGTTGATGAGTCTTACGCATGCAGCGTGGGGTGAAGCCTAGTGTAAACTCACCTTTACATGCCTTCTCTGATGTCACGCATTGCTTTGTCCATAAAGATATGTAATGCATAAGGAGACCGAAGACGCAGTTGTTTTATATACACCATACACTTTTATACGAAACCAATAGTGTCCAGTATACATACTGTGTAACGTAAACTGAATCGTGTACAATAAATTTACATTGATTAGCAATCCATGCCAGAACGGTAAGACATTTTTTACGCTCTTTTGTATGTGTATACTACATGGCAACGCCAGTTTCCATATTTGAAGTGAATATGCAGGCCGAACTAGTCTTTTTTTCCATACCTTTGGTGGATATCGTCTAAAATCAACTGAGTTAATTAAACAACATAGGCTGTGTTCATTTCTAAGATGGGTGATCCCAAGAAATAGTAGAAAATTAATGGTTTAATTGTGTATCAATACTCGATATTTTTGACCACTTAGAAATGGCAGAACAGCCTTGTTGAAATCATTGTAAGTGTACAGGACTTTTTCGTTGTTTATGCAAACAGTTTTACAAGCATAGGAAGAAAATATGAAATTTTTAACTCAATGCTTTGCTGTATATTCAAATTGTTTACCATTAGGTAGGGTGACCATACGTCACCCTTTGAGGGGGACAGTCCCTCTTTTTAACTCTATCCCCCCAAAATTGCGGGGGGTATTGCCTTTCTTTTTTATGTAATTACTACAATTGTCCTTGAAAATTAGAGACTAATTTATTTTTAAATGTCAGCAATAAATAACGTCTGAATAAAAACAATGTCATTGATAAACCTAATTTATCATTTCCTGTTATTGAATATACTTAGTAAAGATCAAATCAAGCCAAAAATGCGCCAAAGAATAATGTAAGAATTTTTTTTTTTAAATGTCTGTAATTTTCCTTAAAATTTAAAGAATAATTTTCTGTTTAAAATGTCAGCAATAATGTCAATAAAAACACTAATTGATAGACCGTAAAATGTCAGCAATAATGTCTGAATAAAAGCACTGATTGATAGACTTTCTCATTTACCATCACCTGTAATTGAATAAACTTATGTATTAAACTTCTGAATTTATAACGACTCAACATAAGTGCAAGTGCGCATGGGCTTACTATATACCTTTGTCCCCCTTTCGCAAGTCAAATAAATGGTGATGTATTGTATAGAAAATAGTCTGAAGGATAATGCTAAACTATACACCCCATTGTGCCATTGTGCTTAGCATCACAATGGAGTCTTGTGTAGGAATTTCGACATCTTGATCATTAAACTTATATACAGAAAAATTCTAATACATATAGTAATGATACTCCAGGGACTGCGCTAAGTATTCTTAACACTGCATTGGTGGTCATAAAAAGAGTTAGCTGTAATTTAAAAAGTCGTTGGGGTCGGGTACTCTTTGTTTATTCTTTTATTTTTGAAATTCGTTAATTTTGTTTCTCCATTATGTAAATTGAACGCATTACTGTTAAGCTCGAGAATGTGCTCGATGCTTTTGTTAGTTCTTGGTTTTTATGTGACGTTGTTTCTTGCAAAATGTTGCATTCTTAATAGCATTCCTCGCATTCTTTTGCAATTCCCTTTACATAATTGTTCCATACAAATACAAATTAAGTATAGAAAAACTCATAACGTCTGTTAAATATTTATCATTATTGGACGACCTGTTTTCGAATCCAGGACAGTGTGAAGAGGGGTAGATGGGAGGGCCCCTACCGTCCCCTCCCCAACCCCGCCCCCTCTGCCGCAACAAAAAAATGATAATTCAATATTCCTCCGTGAACTTAAGCCGTGAATTATATTTACATAGAAGTTAGATAACTGTTATGGGTCGCAGTTAGGTTACGGTTGGAAGACAGAGAGAGAGAGAGAGAGAGAGAGAGAGAGAGAGAGAGAGAGAGAGAAACAATGGTGAGAATAACTAGTTGTAATAATTCGTTCCGCCAGAATGCATGTCATCCTTTTGCTGTGCTACGGTTCATATTAGCTTTTTTCCATCTGACTCTCGACCCTCTCCTGTTACACCTTTCAAACCCTCTTACCTGGATAACTTCTTAGGTCCTAACGCTTGACCCTTGGCCTAAACTCTAAATTCTATTCAGAAATGCATATCATCAAAAGGGAAGGAACTCGGAGGGGTAATTTCACCCCACTCTCTCTCTATCTCTCTCTCATATATATATATATATATATATATATATATATATATATATATATATATATATATATATATATATATATATATATATATACATATATATATACATATATATATATATATATATATATATATATATATATATATATATATATATATATATATGTATATATGTATATATAAATGTCGAGCTACAAATGTCCTTTAATATCTAATTCACTCAAACCATGGACATCTTCAATTCCAGGACTGACAGTGAAGCCTTAGCCCACCCCGCCACTGCATGAGGATATAAGTTCATGCCGTCTCCCACCTCATATACCTGTCGCACTTCAGGTATTTGCAGTTTTGGAGACTGCATCAAACCACCTAGCATCGGTAGCGTTGTAGTACTTTTGCCCGCACGAAGCCATTATATAAGTCATATCACATTACCGTGATTCATATACATATATTGAGCTACAAATGTCCTTTAATATCTAATTCACTCTACCTCGGATTTAATATATTTTCATATATGTTCAATCGAAGGGGAATTCTCTAGATGATAATAGAATTGCCGGCCGACGGGCACGAACCATCGACATCTTCATTCCAGGATTGGCCCTAAGCCTTAACCCACCCGCCCACCGAAGAGTATATAGTTTATGCCGTCTCCCACCTCAAATACCTGTCGCACTTCAGGTATTCGTAGTTTTTGAAGACTGCATCAAAACCCACCTCGTCCTCAGTAGCGTTGTAGTGCTTTTGCCCACACGTAGCCATTATATAAAGCCATATTATATTACCATGATTCATATACATATGTTTGAGGTGGGAGACGGCATAAACTTACGTATATCCTCTTGCGGTGGCAGGGTGGGCTAAGGCTTCTCTGCAATTCTATTATCGTCTAGAAAATTCCCCTTCGGTTAAACATATATGGAAAATATATTATTAATTCCGAGATAGGAGTGAATTACATATTAAAGGACATTTGTAGCTCGATATATGTTATATGAATCACCGGTAATCATGGACATATATATATATATATATTATAAATATAATATATATTTAATATATATATTATATTATATATATATTTATATAATAATTATATAATTAATATATATAACGTAATATATTATTATACTAATATTATATATATTATATTATATATACGTATATATATATAAATATATATTATTAATATATTGATATATATAATATATATATATATAAATATCTATACGATATATATATTATATAATATATATATTATATATAATAATATATATATGATAATATATTATTTTATATATAATTAATATATATATATATATATTATTTAATATCGTTATATCTA
This sequence comes from Macrobrachium nipponense, assembly GCF_015104395.2. Taxonomy (NCBI): domain Eukaryota; kingdom Metazoa; phylum Arthropoda; class Malacostraca; order Decapoda; family Palaemonidae; genus Macrobrachium; species Macrobrachium nipponense. Next base: position 67,051,952 of record NC_087210.1, read on the forward strand.
TTATATATATCTATATATATATAATATATATATATATATCTATATATATATATATATTATATATCTAGTATATATACGTATATATATATATACTATATATTATTATATATATATAATATATTATATAATATATATATAATATAGATTTATATATATAAATATATTATATTTTTTAAATTATCTTATATATCTATATATATATATAATATATATATAAGTATATATATATATATACGTATATATATATATATTTATATATATATATCGTATATATTATCATATATATATATAATATATATATTAATATTATATATATTTATATATATATAATAATATTATTAATATATATAATATATTATATATATTATATATTATATTAACGTATATATATATATATATATATATATATATATATAATACGTATATATATAATATATATACGTATATATATATATATTATATAATATAATTAATCTATATATGATATATAATATATATCTATATATTATTAGTTATATATATATTAATATATTGATTACTATATATATATATATATAGGAATATATATATATATATATATATAATAATAATATATAATTATATATATTATATATATATAATATAATGTATATATAGTCTATATATATATATATATATATATATATATATATATATATATATAGATATATATATAATATATTATATATATCTATATATTATTACTTTATAATAGATATATATATAGATCTATATATATATATATATATAGATATTATATATATATATATATATATATCTTATATATATACATATATAGATATATATATATATATATATCTATATATATATAAGTTATATATATATATATATATATATATCTATATATAAATTATACTATATAATACTATATATTATATATATATCTATATATCTAATATAGATATTATGTATATATCTATTAATATATATATATATAATATATATATCTATGTATCTTCTAATTCACTCCTCTATATCTATACGTAATATATCTATCTCATCCGTAGCTCTCACTCCTACGTATCGATATCATATATACGTCTCTATCTATATATCGCTCATCATAATATATTCTCTATCCTAATCTCTATAATTATATAATATCTATAGATATCTTTTCTCTCGATCTATATATCTCTTATATACTATTATCTACTTATAATCTCTATAATATATTATATATCTCTTATACGATCTATATCTATATTATATGCGTATATATCTCTCTATATAATATATTCTATATATATCTATTCTCTATATTCTGATCTATATATATTATCTCCGTATATGCTAATCTCTATATATGTCTCTCATACGTATCTACTCTATTCTATATAAATTCTCTATCTATCTATCATAATAATTCTATATATATCTATCTCTTATCTATACTCTATCCTATTATCTATTTATATCTCTCTATATATATATCTATCTATCCATCTCATCTACTATAATAATATATCTACTATCTCATACGTACTTCTATATATATCTTAAATATCAATTATATATATCTACGTGTGTATTATATATCTATATCTATCTTTCTACTATTTCGCTTCAATATATATATATCTCTATATAATCTAATAATATATATCTACGTTTATATAATATACTGTATATTCTATATAATATATGTATCTCTCTCTATCTCTATACTAAAATATATATCCTATATCATATACTATATCATCTCTATACTCTATAGAGTCTTAATCTATAGATATTATATATAGACGTTATATAATAGTAATTCTATCTATATCTGTATATCAATCTTATATATCTCTAACTATCTATATCTCTCTAATAATACTAATCTTTATTCATAAATTTTTTTTATCTATATCTATTAAATATATATTATCTCCGGTCTTATCTTACATAACGTCAATCTAATATATATATTCTATCTCTATCTATATCGTCTCTGTGCTAAGCATATCTCTCTCTCTTATCTCTATCTCTCTTATATCTCTATTCACTCTGCACGTATCTACCTATATACGTATATACTATAATCATACGTATCCTTCTTCTACGTTATATGTGATCTATATATCTATTCATAATATATCTATATATATATCTATATATAATTCTATACGTATGTCATAATATCTATCCTCTATATCGGAATCTAGTAATACGTCTACTATATTCTATTTAGACGTCTATAATATATATAGATTCTTATATATATTCTATGTATATCTCGCTATATATACATATGATATCTTATCGGTATCTCTAATATCTAATCTATTATATTATCTCTATCTATATCTATAATATACATTATCTATCTAGTAATATAATACATCATATTTAATAATTCTATATATATATCTCTATTATATATATTATCTATCTATATAGTCTATATATACGTCTATCTTCTAATTGTTATATATATATTGTCCCGTCTCTACTCATGTCTACTGAATCTCATTGTATCTGGCTATGGTCGTCTGTACTATTCATGTATGTCTCTAGTATAATGTCTATGATCTCAATGTATATACGGATAGATACTGATCATCTGTATACGTCTATATAATGTCTGTATAATTGTATGTCTGTCATGTACTATTTCCATGTGTCTCTGTTATATGGTGTATACTCGTCCTTGCTCTTCTATATCTGTCCTATGTATATGTATTATACCATGTTCCTTCTGTTATTATGTGTATAATATATAGATTATATCTGTGTATCTGGTATACTTGTGTCTTGTCTCAGATATCTGTGTAATAAGTACTGGTATCTAATATGTATTGTCTATGTATATCGATATATGTTGTATGTTATGTATATGTGTCTATGTGTATAATATGTATATATCGTGTCTATATATATACTATGTAATAATATATATAATATATATAGATCCTATAATATGTAAATTATCCGGTATATATATAATACGTAATAACTATAATATTATATATAATTACACGTACTATATAGTATATATCTCTAATCTATATTAGACGATATCTATATCTATATATATCTATAATATATATCGATAATTAATAATCTATTTATATATTAACACGTATATATATACGTATATATATATATATCTCTATTGTATCTCTATCTCTATTATATAGATATTTATAGATCATCCGTCTCTTCTATATTATCTATATCTATATAATCATATTATCTATATCTCTGTATTATCATATATATACGTCTATATATATCTATATATATATGTATATATATCTTATCTATATCGTATATATATATATAACGTAATATATTCAATATATATACTTAATATATATGTATGTATATGTATAATGTATCTGTAATCGTATATATCATGTTATTTAATATGTATCTGTTATCATGTATATGTATATGATTATGTTAATGTATAATATATATGTATGTAATTAGTATGTAATGTAATGTATATGTGTAGATGTTGTATTATTGTGTATATGTGTATATGTAATATGTTATTATATGTAATCGTGTATATGTATACTTGTAATTAGGTTATATTGTGTAATGTATATAATGTGTATGTGTCTATTTTATGTATTACTGTGTAATGTAATGTATTATGTAATGTATGTATGGTATATGTTATGTATGTATGTATACGTGTATCCGTGTATACGTGTATAACTTGTATCTATATATCGTGTATAATAATATACTACTACGTTAATTATTATACGTATATCTATTGCGTACATATTATATAATATATATACGTTATATATATATAATTATATACGTATATCTATAGAATATATATATAGTATATATATATATATAATATATATAATTTATTATACTGATAATATATTGTGTTATATATTCTATAATATTAGATTATAATATATTATATCTATATATATATATATAATATTATATATATATATGTATATATATAGTGTATATCTATTATATATACGTATATTAAGTATATATTTTCTACGTATATCTATATATATACGTATATATCTATTTACGTATTATATATATAATATATTCGATATATATATATATATATTTATATCTATATAGTATATATATATTATATACGTACTGATATATCGTATCCTATATATTGATATCCTAGGCGTATATGTTATAATATACGTGATTATATCTTATAAGCGTATATATATATATATGTTATCATGTATATAATATAATAATTACGGTATAAATTAATAATACCGTCCTGTTAATATGCCATTACTTTCTTTCGTGTAATTAATACTCATAAAATCTATGTAACTAAAGGCAGTTCTATTGTATTTGTATATCTTTTTTATGGTTTAGATTATAAATTGTTATTTCAAATAAAATGGTTTTAATATATAGTGATATATATATTATATATACTACTATTTATCTCGTCTAGTACTAATCTCATCTCCTATGTTATAATCAGCTATTCTAGAGTCTCTATTCTTATCTATCTAATAGATGTGATCTGTCTCCTATATGTAGTTTATTCTTTGTAGTTATCTATAATATATGTTCTCATATCTATATTAGCTTGCTCGTTCTCTATAATTCTCATATATACATATATACTATTGTATGTGTATATATATATCTTATATCTATTCATCTGTGTATCGTTCTCTCTATTCCGTATAACAATCTGTCCTATCTCTATTTCTCATCTCCCTAGATAATATCTATAATCTCTTAATGTTTCTCTATCTATATTATTCTAATCGCTCTATATTCCGTCGTAAATATACGTATTATATTATTATACGTATATCTATATATAACGTATAATTAACATAAATAATAATTCGGAGAAATAACAATACGTGTTTGCAAATACGGCCAATTAGTTCTTTGGGAAATACTCATAAAATCAATGAACTTGCTCATTGATTTGCAGCTTTTTATGGTTAAATATAAAATTGTAATTTTCAAAAATGTTTTACATATAATATATATTAAGTAGTATAATAAATCTATTATTATCTTATCTCTATCTATATCTAAATCTATCTACTTCTTCTATCTATCTATCCTTAGTATCTATATATCTATTATATCTAGATATCTATATCTATATGTATACTATCTATATGATAGGTATTATATGTATATATATATATATATATATATATATATAGTATATATATATATCATTATACTATATATCTATAGTATATATATTATATATATATATTATATATAATAATATGTATATATATAGTATGTATATATATATCATATATATATATATATATATGTATATATATGATGATATGTATATATATATATATATTCTATAGATATATATATATTATATATATATATATAATATATATATATATATGTATATATATATTTATATATATATATATATGGTCTATATATATATTATATAGTATTCTCTTATATATATATATATCATATATATCCATTATATATACTATATATATCTATATATCATATATAGAGCTGGTAAAAAATGTTCTGTAACAACAGAATTCCATCTAATAAAAGGAGCCCATAAAAAAAACACAAGAGTCTACCCCCCAGTGTCTTGGGAGATGTCTTTTGTTCGACGTTAATCAGGAATTTGGCTAAGGTGTTTGGGTAAGTAAAAGGCAAAAGGGTAGATTTTTCCGAGGGTGTGGGTTACTCTCTTAATCGGGTCCAGGTGAGGAATTTTTATTTTATTGTTGGGTGATTCTCTTGTCTTGTCTTTGGAGGGTCGGTAGAAAATTACGTTTGCTTTGTGAATTTATTTCTCAATTATATGGTCAGGATACTTTAAAGACGAAAGTTGCTTGCGAATTAGTTCAGGTAAGTGTTCGTAATGGCTAAAGTAGTGAATGTATGGAAAGTGAGAACGTTGGTTATATTATATATATCATATATATAATATATATATATATATTATATATATATATATATATACACAAATATATAATATATATATATATATATATATATATATATATATATATATATATATATATATATATATATATATATAAATATGCTTAAAAAATCACAGTAGATGCACGTGACTTAATAAATAAGCGAATACCACGGGAAATGAAAAGTCAGGAATCGAAGCGGCTTTCGTCTTATTCAGAACATCGTCAAAGTTAGCTCTTGACGATGTCTGAATAAAGACGAAAGCGCTTGGATTCCTGACTTTTCATTTCCCGTGGTATTCGCTTATATAATATATATATATATATATATATATATATATATATATATATATATATATATGTATATATGTATGTATATATGTATATAGTATATATGTATATATGTATATATACATATATACATATATACATATACATATGTACATATGTATTATATATATATATATATATATATATATATATATATATATATATAATTATATAAAACATGCTTTGAAATACAATTTATATTTAACTATTTAGCCGTAAAAAACTGTCAAATTCAATGAGCCAGTTCATCTTTTCTGAGTATTTTCATAAAGGAGTAATCACGTATCGCAAACGTATTTTTATTTCTCCTAATTAATACCGCGTAATTTAAAGTTTTCAAGTACATTTTTTTTCGAAAAATAATTCTATTTATAAAGAGTACGACACTCCTTGATAATGTTAATGGTGATGTTATTGAAGCTAAAAGCATGAATTTCTAAGTAGATATAACATGTTTAATTACGTAATTCTTAAAAATTTCTGTAAACGAAAAGGATTGTAATCCTTATCAGTATAAAAAATATATTGCTGGTTTATAAAACATTGTCAGTACCCCAAATGGAGAGGAGACCCAATTTCACACTGTAAATATTTTAAGCACTAATAAATGAACTACTGTTCTGGTTCACCTAAAAATGGCAATATTGTACCCGAATCCACCTCGTCCATTATAACGTTTTAATTTAACCATATGGAGTATGACCTGAGCCAAATTGCTGAATCCGCGTGGGAGGTTCTATCATTTTTTGCCTACAGTATCATTTAGTTGCCGCAAACAGAAAGCATTGAATTATTTGGGGTATTAGATTCCTTTAAATACGCAGTGAAATAACGCTAGATGTAATTGCTATTTGAATTTATGGGTTTATTCCGTGTGCATTAACCCGTCGCGTGTGCATATATATATATATATATATATATATTATATAATATATATATATATATATGTGTGTGTGTGTGTGTGTGTGTGTGTGTGTATGTGTGTGTGTGTTAGGTATACTTGGGTTGAATAATATTCAGTTTCAATTATGGTTCAATTGGAATTAAGTTCATACCCAAGGTATGTAAAGAATCATGGTCTAGATTCTAGATTTATTCTGAAGTTAAAAGAAATTATATGTCTGTATGCGTATGTATGCATATAATGTATAGTATATATATATTATATATTATATATTGTTATATATGGTATATATGTATATATATATGTATATAGTATATATAATATAGGATATATATATATATATATTATATTGTATATATATATATTTTATATATTTATATATATATGATATATATATATATCAAATATAATAAGTATGTATATTTTATATATTAGTTTATATATATATATTTCATATATTTTATATATATATATTTATATATTTATATATATATATTTATAATATATATATATATAGAATTATATATATATATATATATATATATATATAATATCTATATTTAATATATATGTATATATATATATATATATATATATATATATATATATATATATATTATATATATTGTATATTTATATATATTTATATATATATATATATATATATATATATATATATATATATATATATATTATATATAATCATATATATATATATATATATATATATTTTATATTTATATATATATAATATATATATATATATTATATATATATCTATTTATATATTTATATATTTATATATTTATATATTTATATATTTATATTTATATATATTTATAAATATTTATTTATATATATATATAAATTTTATATTATTTATATATATTTTTATAAATTTATAAATTTTATAAAATTTTTAAATATAATATATTTATATATTTTATATATATATATTTATATATTTATTTATATATATTTATTTATTATATTTATTTATATATTTATATTTTATTTATATTTATTTATATTTATAAAATTTTCGTTATATATATATATAGGTATATTTTATATATTTATATATTTCTTTTATATATATTTATATTGATTATATTTTTATATATATATATATATATATAATATATATTTATATATATGTATATATTACTATATTTATATATTTATAATATTTATTTTATATATATTTATATTTTGATATATATATATATATATTTTATATAGATATTTATTTATTATATTTATCTATTTATATATTTATATATTTATATATTTATATATATATATTATATATATATATATTTATATATATTTATGTATTTCTGTATATGTATTTAGGTATTTATGTATTTAGTATATGTATATGTATTTATTATTTTATTTTTTTATTTTTATATATTTATATATTTATATATATATTTAATGTATAGATATTTATATTTTATATTTATATATATATATATTTACAATATATTTATATATTTATATTTTATTTTATATATATATATTTATATATTTTATATATTTATATATTTTATATATTTATGTATTTATAATAGTATTATAGTTATAATTTATATATATATATAATGTATATTTATATATTTTATATTTTATATATCTATTTATATATTATATATTTATATATCTTATATATTTATATATTTTATATATTTAACTTTTATCATATGTATATATTTTATATATTTATATATTTATTTTTATAATATTTATTTATATAGTATTTATTTTATATATTTATATATTTATATTTATTTTTAGCCTTTATTTATATATTTATCATATTTATTTATATATTATATTTATATTTATTTATATATTTATTTAATTATTTATATATTTATATATTTGATTTAAATATATATTTATATTTATTATTTATAGTTTTTATATATTTAATATATTTATTTATATATTATATATATTTAATATTGATATATAGGCTTTAATATTTATATATTTATTTTTAGATATAATTTAGTTATTTTATTTATTTATTTGTATTTGTTATTTTATCATTTATATATATTTATATATATATTTATTTATATTTTAATATAGAATATTTATATATTTTAATGTATTTATCATTTATTTGTATATTATATTTTTATTTATTATTTATTTTATATATTTATATATTTATATTTATGTATTTTTATATTTATGATATTTATATTTATATTTAATTTATAGATTTATGTAATATTAATATTATTTATATATTTATATATTTATTTATTTATTTTATGTATATATTTATTTATATTTATATATATATATTTTATATTTTATATATAAGTTTATATTTTATATATTTATATTTATATATATCTATTTATATATATATTAGTTATATATTTATATTTAATTTTATTGATATAATTTATATATTTATTTATATATTTTTATTTTTTATTTTAGTTTATTTATTTATTTATATTTATGTATATTTTTATATATTTTATATATTTATATATTTAATAATTTATGTATTTATATATTATATATTTGTATTTATATTTATGTATTATGTATTTATGTATTTTTGTTTATTTAGGTTTATTTATATTGGATAGGCTATTTATATTTTAAATTGATATAGGTATATATATATTATATATAATATTATATATTTAATATATATATTTTATAATTTATTTAGATTTTTATATATTTATCATTTATTTATATTTATTTATTTGTTTATGTATTTATATGAATTTTATTTATATATTTTATTTATTATATATATAAGGTTAATATATAGATATATTAATTTATTAGATTTATAATTCTATATATTTGATATATTTATTCAATAATATTTATTTATATATTTAGATTAATATCATTATTTGGGGTATATTTTATATAAGGATTATATATTTAATATATTATAGTATATAATATATATATTGTTTATATATATTTATATTTATATATTTTATTAGATTTTTTATATTTAGAAGCTATATATTTGATATATTTATATATAGGATATTTTTTATATATTTATTTTTTTTTATTTGGAATATTTATATATTTTAATATATTATTTATATATATATATGTATATATTTATATATTTATCTATTTTATATATATTTATATATTTATTTATATTTATTTATATTTTATTTATTTATATTTATTTATATTATTTTTATTTTATTTATTTTATATCATATATTTAATATTTTATATATTTTAGGATATATTTATATTTTTTATATATTTTATTATATATTTATATATATTTTATGGTATATTTGGATAATTTATATTTATTATATATTTATATATATTTATATATTTATACATTTTATATATTTTATATTTATTTATATCTGATATTTATTTATATTTATTTTATTTATATATTTATATATTTATATTTATTTATATTTATATTAGTTATTTATATTGTGATTATTTATTTATTTATTTTAGATATTTATATTTTATTTTAATTATTTTTTTATATTTATTTTTATTTATTTTATTTTTAATGGATATTTTCTTTATATTTTATTTATATTTATTTATATATTTTATATTTATTTATATATATATTTTTTTTATATTGTTTTATATATTATTATATTTTTATATAGCTATTTATTATTTATTTTTGTTAATTTTTTTATTAATATATTTATTTTATATTTAATTATATATTTAATTAGTTATTTTTATTATTTTTTGATTTATATGTTATATTTTATTTAGGGGAGATATTTGTTATTTATTTATATCATATATTTATAGTATTTAATTATTTTATAATATTTTTATTTATTAGTATTATTATTTTTATATTATTTTTTATTAATATTGATTAATATGTTATTAATATTTATGTTTTATGTGATTATTGTATTGTTTTTTGTATTAATTTGTTTTTTAATTTAGTTATTTTTTTGTATTGCATACGTTATTTTTTATTTGTATTGTTTTATTGTATTTTTATAGTATATATTGTTATTTTTTTGTTATGTTTGATTTTGATTTTTATTTTTGTTATATATTTATTTAGTTTATTTTTGTGATTTTATTTATTTATTTATTTATTTATTTATTTATTATTGTATTATTTATATTTATTATTTTACTAATTGCTGTCATTAATTTTCTTTTATAATTTTTTTTTATTTTTATTATTTTTTTATTAATATTTTTAATAATTTTTATTTTTAATAATTTATTATGTTTATTGTTTATTGTTTTTTTTTGTTTTTTGTTAATTGTTTTTTGTAATGTTTTTTCTTTTTTATTGTATTTTTTAAATTGTATTTTTTATTGTTATTTTTATGTTATTTTTTATGTTAGTTTATTTTTTTTGTTTTTTTATTTTATGTTATTTTCTGTTATATTTGTTTTATTTAATTTTATTTTATTTAATTTTATTTTTTTTTTATTTTTATTTCTATTTTATTTATTATTTATTTTCTGCTGTCACTAAAACGCCATATCCTTCTCCTTGACTGTATGAAATGTACGAGAAGTATTTGAAACATTTTCAGATTCCTTATTCCTTATTTAGCTTAGAGTTATAGGATGTCTAAAAATGTATGTTCAGATTTCGCATAACATAATGTAAAAGTTAAGATAACGTAGAATGTAAAAAGAGAGAAATTTTTGCATCGTACATCAGCTGCGAGGGATGCTCGATTTTGTTTTCATAACTTGTCATCTCTCGAGATAAGAGGAACTCGAGATCTCCGTTGATAAGAGGAACTCGAGATCTCCGTTTCGTTTTGGAAACATGTTAACACGTCTGATAGGGAATTCTGTTTGGAACATGTAGAGAGCATACAACGTACAAGACTGGTTTCAAATGTGTATGTCTTTACCGAGTAATCACATGGAATGATTGCACCATCTTTCCTAAGACCGTTTTAGAATCTTGTTGAAGCATACGTCATCTTTGGGAATGACGTCATTTAGTGTTTCTTTCTTTGTAAATCATAATTCCTTTTATATTAGAATACTTTTATTATCTTAAATCACGTAATAATAAATGTATTTGTGATTGTAATTCCAATTTCTTTTTAGATATTGTTTTGAAGGAGAATTTTATGAAAGTAGGTCTCTCGGCCCCAAAACTTTGTGCGACGAAATCCACTGTTCAGCTTCTTTAGGAAAGGGAATTTCATTCTGAACTTAGAACCTCTTTGCTTTTGGATCTCTCTCTCTCTCTCTCTCTCTCTCTCTCTCTCTCTCTCTCTCTCCTTGATATTACATATACGTAAAGATTTAATACTTACTGAATGGTAACTCGTAAATTTTAAATTTCGTAATTCTGAGAGTTATTTAGTATTATTTGGTGCTTATCGTGGAATCTGAACAAACATTGTACAAGTGTGTAATGGCGCCTTTTCTTTTTTGAAATATTGTGAATTGTGTGGTAAAATGTTGGAGCTAGCTGCAGCAGAAAGAAACAATTAGTACCAAGGTAATGTGTTATTGTAAGGTTTTATTAGTTGCAACTAATAGTTACAGTGGTTAGGGTGAAAGTGTTTAAATTTTTACACATTGCGAATTTTTGTGTTTTGTGTTTGTTTCATTTGAAGTGTTTTTTTTTTTCATTTATCCATTTTTCTTATTGAAGTGTTTTTTTTTTTTCATTTATCCATTTTTTCTTATTGAAGTGTGTGTTTTTATTTTATATTAAGTGTGATTAGTGCTTTTCACAATTTTGGTATTTTCCATATTTTTCTGTGATGTGTTTTCATTTGCATTCACCATTTGATTAACTTAGTTGTTTCAATAATTAATCATTGCACATTTAATTGAATTTGACACTTGTGAATTAATTTGCATTTACTTAGAATTCTTTTCAAGTTTTATTGTTGTTTAGCACTTGTGAATTAATTTCCAAATTTTAATTATTTCCTAACACTTTTGAATTTCGATTGAATTAATTTTCTTGAATTTTGTGATGAATTAATTTTGTTTTAATTTTACTTAATTAATTCAAGAATTAGTTAAACTTTGCTTTGTTTTCAAGTAACAGTTAATTTCCCTGAGATTGTGAATTTCACTTATAATTTTGAGTTTGATAATAAATTTATGCATTTAAAATTTTTATAAGTGTTTTTTTTTGCACCAATATATAAGTATGTGATTTGTTTAGGTAGAAACATAGTGGTAATTGAGTTGTTTCCTTCAATATACTTGAAGTGAGTTAGAACCAGGGAAGTACTTAGACTTCTGAAATCAAGGAAATACTTAGGCTTTTAAAGTTGTTGATTGAGTGATGCCCTTTAATTAATTTAATTACACACAAGATTACCTCACACCTGTTTCAATAAACTCAGCCTGCTTTTCTGCAATACTGGTAAGTTGTTTAAGGGATCACTGTTGCCTTTAGAGTATTCAGTCGTATTTTACCTGTGATGAAGGTTCAGGTGTCTGGCTGTTGTGAGGTAACAATTATTGATTGGTAAGTGTAGTAACCAGATACTTGGTACTTCGTCACAACACACACACACACACACACACACACACACACACACACACACACACACACACACACACATATAATATATATATATATATATATATATATATATATCTATATATATATATATATATATATATATACATTTATATATGATGTATAATACTGCTATGTAATTTTCTCTTACGTCAGTTTGCTACTTTACCTACCTATATATATACTGAGCATCGTCCCTTGTGTGCATCCATTACTAGAGTTGTTTTCGCTGTACCAGCCGCCCTAATTGCACAGATATCCCAGCATTCATATCAGCCATCATCATGATGGTGTAATTCCAGGACATTAGTCCCTTTCTGCAAATGTTCACAAACATAGACAGACTCCCACTGAAGCTTCCCTATTTGGACGGGAATGAAACCTTCATCAGGTTCGCTGTTCGTCCCCAAAGGTTTTTTGTCAGTCTTCTTCTCAGATTCCTGCCGCCTGTTGAGTTTCTTCCACTTGCTTGTTTTTTTTATTTCTGGAGTAATAGCATGTTAATTATTCGTTCTATTCCTTAAATAAATATACAGGACATTTATTTAATGCCGCTTAGGCCAGAAATTGTAGCGTATCTCGATATTATATTTTTGCCATTGCCTGCATATGCTAAATCGGATTTCTTGGGTTGGGTCTTTCCTAGATAATGCCCTCAAGGGTTTTCATGGGTCGTCATCGGCGACTATTATTTCTTGGGGATCATTATCTTTTTGATATTTACAGTCTTTTTGCGGTAATCCCCTACGGGGCTTGGACTAAACACGCCACCAAGGTGGATACTATTCCAGGATAAAACCCTCGGGAGTCACTCTCTAGGAAAGGTCCCTTGGTTTTCAAGGTCATATAAATTACTTAATGGTTTGTGAACTGATATAGTAACGATGAAATGAATGTATGTTACTCAGTTTTAGTTTATTTGATGATTTTATGAACACCATATTAAAGAAAATAGACGTTCGCTGCATCTTGCTGTTATATGCTTACCAGTGATAAAGCAGACGCTGTTGAATATATTTATTTTCGATACAATTATAATTATTACATACAAGAGAATTATGAAGACAGTGGGTTATCACATCACGCACAGGAAGTAAATGGCCTAATATTAGTGAAACCTTTAAGAGAAAAATACAAACCTCTAATTATTTAAACACTGTGGTATCAACGCGTTTCGATATTGTTGTTGGGAAATAAATAATTTTGAAAGCTACGCAGATTCATTTGATTGCAAATATTTTCCAATGTTATGAATCCTAAAAAAAGTGAGCGCCTACGTAAAAGTAAGTGTGGCCTCTGCCTAGAAGCTAGTCAAAACTACTGTGAAAAAACAGCGCCACAGTACCTCATATTTGGAAGAAAATTCTATGATTCTGAATATCTTTGAAGCTTCTCTTAGGGCAGAAGGCTTACTAGCTCCATATCAACATTACACTTTCTGAACTCTGAACTCTTGGATTTAGTTTCATCTGGTAGACTGGAAGACCGTATCAGAAACGTCGTCATTTTCATCCATTGTGTCTTTTTGAGTGAGGGTATCATTATGATTATCAGTATTCCTTGACGCTTGTTTTAATTTTCTCCAGGTGGAGAGTGGCTAGGTGTAACTTCACATACTGAAGTTATTGCCAAGGAACTGTTCCTTTGACTTACTCTAATATTGACCTTAATTGAACCATATCTGAAATACGTGCTGTAGGAAGGAAGGTTTGCCTCTGGCTAGACTTTTCGATACGTAAGGTTTACATTAGGCGGGATTTTGTTTTTGTTATGCTTCACTAGCAAGCGTAAAACAACATTAAATTTATATCTATTTTCCCCCAATATTATTCTGAACTAATTTTCTAAGAGCATAATTAATGTTATGATGAAACCTGCTTCAGTTTTGCCTCTGGTTGTATAGTCACTCATATAAGTTCAGGGATGTCTCCGGGCATAAAGCTGAATTCCATCCAACCCCTTACTGGACAACGGGTTGTTGTTGTTGTTGTTGTTGTTGTATTAAGCCAACACTTCTTGTTGGCACGGGCCTTTCCCTTGTTCGGCCCGTAGGACTACGGGTCTGTATAGTGGACTTAAGAGGGGGGAACAGAAACTTTCTGCAGCAGAGTTACTAACGTTTCCAGAGGCCGTGTAATAGTGTTTTATTTTAAATAACTCCTAAAATAACTGATGGATTTCCATGATATCAAAGCAGGGAGCGCTTCATACAATGGCTTAATTTTAGGAAATACTGTGCATTGCCAATTACGTTTCATTAACTTTTTTACTTAAGAAAATGAGGCTAAAGCCAGTCTTGGCCACCCACACATTCGCAAAAGTGATGACGTCCCTCAGTGACGTTGTTATAACGTTTCTTCCCCTGTACCTCCCATCCCCCGAATTGTTAAACGCCTGTTTAACTCCATAGATAATTGTCATATGACCTACCCCAAGCAATACGAAATTCTTTGTCAGTAAAAGTTCAGCATACCTGGTAATGTGATTCGTGACTTTAGACTTTACCTAAACACAAGACCAACCTTTTATATCTTACCCACTCACTTACATTGAAGATCAAGAATGAGACTTATGACAGGAGACGAAAGAAGCCATGCTAACCCTACACTTCACACTTCAAGCGAGTGTTGGTAAAGCAATAGAAATATAGTTTTCTTTAGGTTAAGCCGTAGGTCTCGTTCTTCCATACAACACAGGTTACTCGATACATCAATTGCCAGGAAGAAAATGACAGAGAGCATTGTTTGATATAATTTATCATATCAATTTCACCAGAGAGAGTAGCATGAATTCCTTAGAAGGTAGACTTCTAAAAGATGTTTCATATAAGGCATTGACATCGGCCATTTGATAAATTTTGAAATCATATATATATATATATATATATATATAAATATATATATAATCTATATATATATATATATATAGATATATATATATATATATATATATATTATATTATATATATATATATATATATATATATATATATATATATATATATATATATATATATATATATATATATTATATATAATTTTTTTTATATATATATAATATATGATATATATAATATATATATGTGTGTGTGTTCATACATAATAAGATTTACTATATTTCAACCTATAGTTTTATATACTTATTTACGTTATAAGTACCAGTACCTATTTTTGTTACTTAAAAGGTATGTGACAAATATTGCGACTTTGTCACTGGAATTATACCAGACTTCAATTAATGAACCAATCAACCTTACTTTGAGAAATCCATTGACATTGTCTACATGCCAAGCTGATATACTCGTATCAAAGTATTCATTAGCTTTGCTTTTCCAAAATAATGTTATCACCAATTGCTGGAAAGCATAGATATATGAGGGATGAAAAAAAAAAAAACAAGAAATGGACACATACATTTTACTCATCATCACTCTCAAGGAAAAGATCGTTTTCCTCGTCACTATCAATGTTGATGATGACCGGATCTATACTGTCTTGAATATTATCTGTAAGCCAGTAATCATCTTCAAAATATCTTGATCTCCTGACAGCGCCAGCCCACGTCTCCCCTGTTACAGCAAGCCTGGCCTCTTCAAGCCTGGCAAAGAGATCAGCATGGCTAAACCGCTGCAACAAGGAGCGCACCTGTCGTTTCATACAGCCCCACACCTGCTCGATGGCGTTGAGCTCAGGATGGGCAGGGGGAAAGCGAACCACTTCATGGCCCCATTCACGGATTATATTATCCACAATGTAAACTGGTTTCGGCCGGTTGCCCCTGCATATCTTTAGAAGCTCAGGGCGTGTTGCATGAGCTGGATACTGTATTTTTCGAGACCTGAGCCAGTTAACCAAATCCTCCTTTTTTGTAGCTGTTGTTGGGCATCGGCTATCTCCTGTCAATTGGCTATGGTATGGGGCGTTGTCTAGCACCAGCACCGAAGGATCCTCAAGCGACGGCAGGAGCTGTGATGTTAGCCACCGAATAAATATCTCTTGAATTCAATTTCTCCATGGTAGTCGCCGGTTTTATTTTTCGCAGGGAAGTATACAAATGAATTTTCTACAAAACTTTAGCTGTACCACCTGCTACCACCACAAACCTCTCTCCTCCTCCTGGTGGCAACTGCCGGCTGTAGGTGGCACTGGTGACAGATTGAGAGGTGTCCACCCACTCCTTGCTATGTTGCCTTCTCGTCGTAAACCACGTCTCATCGACATACACTACTTCTCTTCCTTCATCACGATGTTGCTGGAGGGATCGTAGAGCATCAACTCGGCGGCAAACGACGTCCAAAGTTTCTTTCCTTAGGTACATTTTCCACTGGGATGTTTTGTACTGGAAATCCATGTTATGGAGGATTCGCCATACTGCCTTCTCAGATGTTTCTTCAGGAATGATATTTAGCATTTTAAGTTCTTCCGCTAAAGTGGCAATAGTGAAAAATCGCTTAGCAGCAAACATGCTGTGCACATGTCTCCTAATGGAACCAACGGTGAAATTGTCAAAGACCAGAGGCGACGTATTTGATTATGCAGGTGGTGTTTCAGGTGGATGAGGATTCTTTCCACGGTTCACCAACACTTGGACAGCGTTCGGAGTCATCCCCATAGCATCAGCAACTCGTTCACATGGCCTGTAGGGGAAAGAAAGAAAGAAGGAAAGAAAGAAAGAAAGAAAGAAAGAAAGATAAGAAAGAAAGAAAGAAAGTAAAGGAAAGAAAGAATATATATATATATATATATATATATATATATTATATATATATATATATATAGGCTAGCAGTATATTGCAATATATCACGGTTTCTTCTTTCTCTCTGTTGTGAATGGTGAGGAGTTTCAGCGCAATTGTAGTTTTGCAATGGCGAGGACAAAGCAACATATTTGCCATGACTAAAGTCGAATCTATATGAAATAGTTCAGAGCTACTACTACAACTGCTGCCGATGATTACCTTGGATGTACTAAAAGGGCTCTGAGGTCGGAGTCGAAGTCGGTGAAATTAATCCTGAATCCTGCTCCAGTCTTGCCCCAATAACATCATTCCAAATATAAAACTCTCTCAAGGAAAAAAATTATTTTTCTACTTCTACTAATATTTTTATTTTATTTTATTTTATTTTTTATTTTTTATTTTTTATTTTTTATGTCGCAAATCTAAAATTTGTAGGAGTCCGAGTAGAATATCTCTCAGTGCGATTCCACACCCCTGTTTTAAACCTCTTCTATTATGTTCGATAATTTGTGTTAACCATCATTATCTACCAATCATTATCTACCACCATAAAACATTTTATTGCTCTTCCGGCTCATTTTATATGTGCAGTACACAGTCTTTCCTAACAGGGATTTACTTGGTAGCCTAATAACAATGGGAATGAAGGAAAGAAGGCAAGAAGGAAGGGGGGGAGAGTTCTAGGATAGCCATAGGTGTAAACACCGAAGGAGGGTTGGTGGAACTTCTGCGTCACAGTTACGTGATTAAGTACCACTTCTTCGAAACGCTCTGAAGGAGGGGAAGAAGTTCCTCTTTTTTCTAAGAGTAAACGGGTTAATTCTTTAAGCACAATCTGTCAATTCATGTACCAAAATTAGGCCAATGTTTGAAACATTCATTGCTGTAGTTTCATGGAAATTCATAAGCCGGTTTGTTAGATATTTGGGAAAAACACTATTACACGGCCTCTGGAAACGATAGTAGGTAATTGAACATTTGGCCAGTTTCACACTCCCAGACGCCTGTCATCCAGAAAGGGGTGAAATGGAAATCCCTCACAAACAACCGGACAAGTTCACTCTCGACGTGGTTCGGAAGTCCCGTAAAGCCGTTGGTCCCGTTGCCGAATAACCGCTGGTTCCATGCATCGTAAAAGCACCATACAAACAAAAAAACAAACAACCGGACATCCATGAACTTGAATGAGTGACTGTGCCTCAACTGGTTTTAAGTAGCGGTCCTCATTAATCTCACACAATATTGTTTCCTCAGTCAAAGCGGATTTGTCCTTCTGTCGTTAGCTGGAACCCACTCCTGTATCCATGAGAGTGGTTACAAACTGGAAAAAAAAAAAAAAATTAATTTAGCTTTCTGGCTGAAGAGATGACGGGTTAAGGAATAGAGAAGGGGTAGGATAAAAACAGCTTCAGAGGTGCTAATGAAATTAAGAGTGTAAGACAACGTGTAGCGAGAGAAAGATTGCACGATTTAAGCGGTCGACTTGAGAGAGAGAGAGAGAGAGAGAGAGAGAGAAGAGAGAGAGAGATTATGGAAGAACGGTAACATGATAGTCATTTGCTTTTCTTTTATTAGATTTCCTTTCTGGTAAGGCCAGTATTTATTCTTTCCTTCAAGTTATGGAAATGAATCAAGAATGATTTCAATATATTAAAGAGCAAAATTTATCATGACATTACCTGACTACTCAGTTATATGTGCATAATTATTCACTCATATTCAGATATTTTTATTGATCATCGTTGGATGTTTATAAAAAAAAAAGGACAATTCCACTTCCCATCAATTGCATCATTCGCAGTGACGAAAGGAATCAAAATTATAATTATGAATATTCTGTAGAGGAATTATCCGAATTTGAATTTAATAGCAGAGACTATTATTCATTTGTACCCGATATCTTGAGAGCCCCATCCACGTGTACAAGGTCCTTGTCAGGGTTTTCCTTGAAAGTGATTGTGTCCGTGTTCTCTATAATATAGAATAATTGGTCTGAAATTGTGCAATACATGTATTTCCTGTTAAAGGCCAACGTAATTGGCCTGTTGTTAGTTATGCTCGTGCATGCAGTATATAATAAAACAATAACGCAGCCTACGCGTGTCTTTGGATTTAATCATAGTTCTTTTTATGTTCAGAAATATATCTTTTTCTGTATTTTTCCAAATCATTTCGAGTTATATCATTACAGATATGATTATCTTTTTGTAAAAACGAAACCTGTTTGACGTCTGAAAGCATTATAACAAGTAAATATTTTCGAGTTTGGGAGATGAGATAATACAAAGAACATAAGTGATTAAAATGAATCTCTTAGGTAAAGAATATTTTTCATGTATTATGATATAAGTCAGCCGAGATGATTTAGTGAAAAATGGCAAAATTCCTTTGCCGGAAAAAGTGTCATGTCTGCATGCAATGTCAAATAACACTTAACAGCAGTTTTGAATATAATGGATACGGTTTAAATGTCTGATGTGTTTCAAGATATTTCAAGGTTTTTCGGAGGCAGTTCTTTACAAGGAAAGGCGTTTGAATTAGTTATGTCATTTTCTTACCATGCATAATAAAATATTTGGGCTGATTCCGCATTAATGGAGCCAATAACTGCTTCGCATATCTATTAGACTTCATTTGACCGAAAAGGAAATGAATCTTCAATACGTCGGTGACATTTTTATCTCTGGTGTCACGTATTATAATAGCCCAGGAGAGAGTATTGTTCCACGTTCAATGCCCACAGGAACATGAATTGGAATACCAGTTGTACGAACGCAGAAGCTCGGTTGTTGGCTCAGTGATTATCCAGCGGTCGTTGGGCTCGCTGGGACGATTGCAGTCGTTAATTATTTGTCCAAACAGAGCATCAGTGATATTTATTAAATTCTCTTCGCAAACAACGCAAACAACGGATTTTTTTTTTTTTTTTTTTTTTTTTTTTTTTTTTTTTTTTTTTTTTTTTTTTTTTGAGGAATGGAATTCACGCAAATATGATTCCAGTCCGGATTCCACTGAAAGCTCTGCATGATTGATGTTGTGATTCAGAACAAAGGAATGTTGATTCCATCAGACGAATACGGGGAAACTATTTAATTATGGTGGCCGTCAAAACAAATATATCATAACAAATCACTTTCAAATTTAGTCTTTGGGCGTAATGTTATCAGAATTTTTTTTATTTGATTGTAGGAGTTATTTCCGTGATCATATTTGTAAATTATCGTACTTTTAGAAATTAAAAAAAAGCTGATTAGTCCAACGTGTACCTAAATAAGTATCATGCCTATTATAAAACTGGTGAATAATATGTCCTATTACTTTTGCAGTTTATTGAAAAGTCATTCTTGCATAAGCGGCCTTTGATAATGGTATTTCTGTCTTGCGAATTACAGCGGACTTGTATTTCAGAAATATTTTGCAACCAATATCGTTACATGCAAAATGAATATGAGTATCCTTGATGATAATAGTAACATTGATGATAATGAACCAAACAAAAACTTCTTTCAGTTTTCTTCTGAAGATTGAAAAAAAAACCCACAAAATCACTGTGTAACTTGTTTACTTCTAAGTATTTACACAGTGATTTTGTGGGTTTCTTTTTCAATCTTAATGAAAATAGTAATTAATAATTTAAGAGAACAGAGATAAAAACCAAAAGGGAAGAAGGAAATTAGTCTCCTAATCACCCACCATCACAGTCC
>NC_087210.1:67079107-67081607 GCF_015104395.2 Macrobrachium nipponense
GTCCACTAAGTATAGAGGACTGCGTTAACATTGAGAACAGAGCACTGGGGCAATATCTGAAAACCAGTGAAGATGAGTGGCTCAAGAGTGCATGGAAAGAAGGACTAATAAAAGTAGACGAAGACCCAGAAATATACAGAGACAGGAGAATGACAAACAGAACAGAGGACTGGCACAACAAACCAATGCACAGACAATACATGAGACAGACTAAAGAACTAACTGGCGATGACACATGGCAGTGGCTACAGAAGGGAGAGCTCTAGAAGGAAACTGAAGGAACGATAACAGCGGCACAAGACCAGGCCCTAAGAACCAGATATGTTCAAAGAATGATAGGTGGAAATAACATCCCTCCCATATGTAGGAAGTACAATACGAAAAATGAAAACAAACCACATAGCAAGCGAATGTCCGGCACTTGCACAGAACCAGTACAAAAAGAGGCATGATTCATTGGCAAAAGCCCTCCACTGGAGCCTGTGCAAGAAACACCAGCTACCTTGCAGTAATAAGTGGTACGAGCACCAACCTCAAGGAGTGATAGAAAACGATCAGACAAAGCTCCTCTGGGACTATGGTATCAGAATAGGGTGATACGTGCAAATAGACCAGACGTGACGTTGATTGACAAAATAAAGAAGAAAGTATCACTCATTGATGTCGCAATACCATGGAACACCAGAGTTGAAGAGAAAGAGAGGGAAAAAATGGATAAGTATCAAGACCTGAAAATAGAAATAAGAAGGGTATGGGATATGCCAGTGGAAATTGTACCCAATCATAGGAACAGTAGGCATGGACCCCAAGATCCCTGAAAAGGAATCTAGAAAAACGAGAGGGTGAAGTAGCTCCAGGACTCATGCAGAAGTGTGTGACCCTAGAAACGGCGCACATAGTAAGAAAAGTGATGGACTCCTAAGGAGGCAGGATGCAACCCGGAACCCCAAACTATAAATACCACCCAGTCGAATTGGAGTACTGTAATAATAATAATAATAATAATAATAATAATAACAATAATAATAATAATAATAATACACACACATCGGCTAAAACAGAATGGCCTGCAAAATATATGGGGCAGAGGAAAACTCCATCAGCTTCCTCAAAAATACAATGCGCAACTGGAATAAACAAGCTACTGGAATAAGACTAGCAGAGGTTTAATATCAGGAGAGGGATCTTCCAGGGCGACTCACTGTCCCCACTACTCTTAGTAGTAGCCATGATTCCCATGACAAAAGTACTACAGAAGATGGATGCCGGGTACCAACTCAAGAAAAGAGGCAACAGAATCAACCATCTGATGTTCATGGACGACATCAAGCTGTATGGTAAGAGCATCAAGGAAATAGATACCCTAATCCAGACTGAAAGGATTGTATCTGGGGACATCAGGATGGAGTTTGGAATAGAAAAATGCGCCTTAGTGAACATACAAAACAAAGTAAACAGGAACTGAAGGATAAAGCTACCAGATGGGAGCAACATCAAACACATAGATGAGACAGGATACAAATACCTGGGAATAATGGAAGGAGGGGATATAAAACACCAAGAGATGAACGACACAATCAGGAAAGAATATATGCAGAGACTCAAGGCGATACTCAAAGTCAAAACTCAACGCCGGAAATATGATAAAAGCCATAAACACATGGGCAGTGCCAGTAGTCAGATACAGCGCAGGAATAGTGGAATGGACGAAGGCAGAACTCCGCAGCATAGATAAGAAAACCAGGAAACATATGACAATACACAAAGCACTACACCCAAGAGCAAATACGGACAGACTATAAATAACACGAAAGGAAGGAGGGAGAGGACTACTAAGTATAGAGGACTGCGTCAACATCGAGAACAGAGCACTGGGGCAATATCTGAAAACCAGTGAAGACAAGTGGCTAAAGAGTGCATGGGAAGAAGGACTAATAAAAGTAGACGAAGACCCAGAAATATACAGAGACAGGAGAATGACAAACAGAACAGAGGACTGGCACAACAAACCAATGCACGGACAATACATGAGACAGACTAAAGAACTAGCCAGCGATGACACATGGCAATGGCTACAGAGGGGAGAGCTAAAGAAGGAAACTGAAGGAATGATAACAGCGGCACAAGATCAGGCCCTAAGAACCAGATATGTTCAAAGAACGATAGACGGAAATAACATCTCTCCCATATGTAGGAAGTGCAATACGAAAAATGAAACCATAAACCACATAGCAAGCGAATGCCCGGCACTTGCACAGAACCAGTACAAAAAGAGGCATGATTCAGTGGCAAAAGCCCTCCACTGGAGCCTGTGCAAGAAACATCAGCTACCTTGCAGTAATAAGTGGTACGAGCACCAACCTGAGGGAGTGATAGAAAACGATCAGGCAAAGATCCTCTGGGACTATGGTATCAGAACGGATAGGGTGATACGTTCAAACAGACCAGACGTGACGTTGATTGACAAAGTGAAGAAGAAAGTATCACTCATTGATGTCGC
>NC_087210.1:67086607-67091607 GCF_015104395.2 Macrobrachium nipponense
TCTCCATTGCCCTTTAATTCACAAGAATCATTTCCCAACGTCTAGTATTGGTAACAGATGTATTGGCAGGAATTTATAACGTCACTTGATGTGTGTAGTATAGTAAACCCCCATATTTTCAAACATTTACAAAAATATATATAGCTTTTGTAAATACATACATCATTATTTTCCTGAATTTCCTTTATTTACATCGTTACTTTTAAAAAATGCATAATAATTGACGTTTTTCTTCTCTGTTTACATGATATGGCCAAATAAGCTGCAAGTATCCCATAGCGCCGTATTTACCCAAGACAAAAGAAAAAAAAAGGAATAAGCGTAGTATCGACGATGCTATTTTGTCCTTTCATAGTTTCCTGTGACGCTGTTTGTGTTGGCGTGACGTTCACAAGCTTCCATTATTTGTAAAACCAAACATCAGCGATATTTGATAGTAGTTCGTTGTGAACAGTGGAGCTGTTTTCCACGTTTTGGGAAAGGAATTTGCGAAAATATGATTTTAGACTGGATTTTGTGGAAAGTTTTTGATGATTGATGTTTGGAATCCAAACAAAAGAATGCTAATTTCGTCAGATACAGGAAACTAATCATAGTGGCTGTCGAAAACAAATATAACCCATCAGCTATTTCTGTATTCTTTTGGGCATATCGCTTCCACGATACACTCATTATTATTTTTTTGTGGGTGTAAATATTTATCAGTAACAGAAGTTAAACTGAGGCAAAGGTGACACTCGTTAATGCTTCAAATAATGCCTTATTTTCAGATAGTTTATACATTGAAAAGAGTAGCATCACAGAGACAAGTTTTGTTAGCCAAGTCAAACTTTATAATTTACAACGCACCTTACAAATGAAAGGGTCTAATTGTTGGAATGTGTCGTAGCTATTGTTGGCAAAATATTTCATTTCAGTCTTTTACAATAGTCTAATATCTTAACCAACCAGGCATGTTTTATCAAAGACCGAAATACATACATTTCTTAAGACGAGTATCTTCCCAGTGATACAGTTAGTCAATTAAACAAAATTATTTTAGGCCTATCCGTGTCTGTTTGTATGTCTAGTTCAATACATGTCGTCCCATTGCAGTTCGCCAAGAAATTCTTAATTTAACGATTTGACAGCTTACAATAGAAGTATGAGACAAACACCCCATTGTTAAATCCCATGCTATCCCTTCTCTTCAATAAACCTTTCTGAAATTATCCTTGGTTTTAGTCAAAATCTCCCCATGTACCTAACCAGCTTTACGTTGTTTATAATGAGCAATTGTGTAATCGCATAATTGTACCAGTTAAGTGCATCGCCTTATTATGCAGTTATTCCTTTCTCCCTTTCCTTCATCATAACTCCTTTCTAATCCCTCTAACCCGCTGTGTCATTACATCCACTATAGTAATTGCCGTGATTAGAAATTACTTAGCCGTGGTCATTAGCACCCACAGGTGTTCTCATTCATACTTTCTACACTTTCATCTTTATTCAGCAAGTTTGACAAATGTCAACTCCATTAGGATAGGGCCATGTTTTCTATAGACTTGCGCGCGCGCACACACACATACAAACACGTATACATACATTTATTAAGTTCATGATGTTGGCTTGATTGATGATACAGTTTTCAGAATACTTAATTTACACGGAAAGTTTTTTTTTTTTGTTTTTTTTTTTTTTTTTTCACAACATCGTGGAATCACTCCGGTTCATGATGGGATCTCAAGTACTCTAGACATACAATCCATTACAATTCTTGCAAGAAATTTTCTAGATGATTGGTTGGTTTTCATGATTTTTTTTTTCATAGAATGTTCAAAAAGATTTGATTCTCTTTAATTTTTCTACAGGTATTGTTGAATGACCTCCCTATTATTTTAAGAGAGTAAAATATTAATGGATTCTGGGATTTTTTAAATCAGTAAAACCACATATGGAAGCTTTACTATATATATATATATATATATATATATATATATATATATATATACTATACTCTATATATATGTGTGTGTGTGTGTGTGTGTGTGCGTGTGTGTATGTGCGCGCGCGCTTGCGGAAGCCTTATAATAAAATTGATTAGCACCGTTGATGGTTCTCTTGTTATTAAAATTGGTCGAAAATAATTTGGTCAGACACTGACGAATAATCATTAGTTAATTTTCGAAATACACGCGTGATCTTATCTAAGGCTTGTTTGTGCTGCTCTTTGACAGTCATAATATCTAGGGAGTGTAATTGACTACTGCTTTTTAGTTTTCTGTAAAAGAGAACTATTGAGATGGTTTTGCCTGTCCGTGCGCACTTTTTCTAGATGCTCAAAACCTCTTAAAAGTACTGAGGCTAGAGGGCTGCAAATTGGTATCTTGATCATCCACCTATCAATGATTAGATATACCAAATTGCAGGCCTCTAGCCTTAGTAGTCTTTTTATGTTATAATCGTGCGTCTGGAAATGGAACAACACAGGCCACCACGGCCGGCTGAAAGTTTCATGGGCCGAGATTCATATAGCATTATACCGAGACCTCCAGAAGATAGATCTATTTTCGGTGGCCTTGATTAAACGCTGTACAGAAATCTCGTTTCTTCGGCGCATTTTGTTATTGGTCTCATTCGGGCTTAAGAGTAACAGTTACCTTCAATACTCTAGATTCATTCTCTTATGCTAACTTCTCAGATCGTGAGTATTATATACCTTTGACATTTCTAGACCAGATTATATTTTAAATTCAAATCTGAGGCTTAATCTCTCTCTTTCAAATTATTCCATGTAGAGGTTCTCTAGGCGGAGGTAAAGAGTGGATTAGAACGCTTCCTGTGAATGAATCACTATTAATTTCTTCCAGATTGAAAGAGAATATTAGGATTATATTCAGCATAAATTCGACAAGAAAAAACTCTCTCTTTCGCGCACACACACACACACACACACACACACACACACACACACACACACACACACACACATATATATATATATATATATATATATATATATGTGTGTGTGTGTGATATGTGTGTGTGTGTGTGTACTATATATATATATATATATATATATATATATATATATATATATATATATCACACACTTTTGATTGTTGGTCTTCTCTCTCTCATTTATATGTCTATATACACAAAAGCACTGTCACTGGTGGTCTTCTTTTCCTTTTCCCCACATACACGTACGAAACACACAGGCATTAGCACTATTAGTTTTCAAATGATTTTATATGCCGGCATATCTCGTCCCTTGTTTCTTTCTGTCGTCACCGCAGCCGTTTTGCCTCTGTCAGTCATCGGATTGCACCGATCCCCCGACATTCATACGGGAAGCATTCTGAACAGCCTTCCCCCCCTTGTGCATACCTCCACTAATGCAAAAACACACACGCACACATTGTAGCTTCCCCCATCCGACTGTGAATGAAACATTTCTCCACATTTCTCCCATTCGCGATACATCTGTTTCTCGTCAGCGTCAATCTTCAAACAGATTCATGCCTTCCATTTAGGCACTTCTCCCTAGAATGCCTGCGTCCATTTTTGCCGAGCTCCTTATCTCTTTAGAATGCTCGTTTCTGCTTTTATCCTGTCCTGGTCTTTGGGTGTTATTTGGTTAATCGGTTTTTAGCTGGTATTTAATCTTTTTGTTACTCCACTTATTCCGGAGGAATTCGTAAATTCTCTTAGACATCCTTAGGCGACTTTCCCCTCATTCTTGAATGTCTTAGTGTCATATTCAGTTCGTATAGTGTTCCCTTTTTTATATATATCTAAAGCTCCCCCGTACTTGGTCTCATAGAACTTTTGCTCGTGTGGTCATTTGTTCCTGTGAAATATAGTCTGCTACTGCTTTCGGCTTCTACCTCATATTTCCAACATCTGGGACATCATTTTGCTTTATACCCTTTGAATAAGTGTCACCATTTCTATGGAAAATGTAGCTTAGAAACTGACGTAACGATGGCCATCAAGCTCTGCTAGTTCCAAGTTAGGTAGGCTTTTGGCCCTCGTTATCGTGCTGTTATATCAAAGGGAAAAGGTATACTTTTTTTTTAACTTGAAATTTTTATGATCCTGCTGAATTATTTAATTTACAAGAACCTCAACTATTTTGACTTCATGCATACCATCATCACAGGGCAAATGGAACACTGGCTATGTGCCAAGTGCTTCGGTTGTCGGTGGAACTTGATGTCTTTTAAATGAAGACGAAACCAGTCAGGGTTTATACTCAGTTTCATTTCCCCGTGGTATATTTGCGTACATGTACCACGTGTCATTCACTGAACGTTGGAAAGAGTACTATTCTATGTAATAATCCATGGATGTGCACATGCCCAATCAATGCATGGCGTGGCCTTGATAGTCATGAGCTGTTTAAATTCCAATACTGTGGGCATGTCGATGTTTTCTTGGCTGCTGTCGCCCGTTATTTCCTAAAAATGGCGCGCAGTAAATTATGTTCGAAAGAAGTAAAATCGAATTGAGGAAAAATTCCTTCAATGGCGATGTGATGTTTCCGTTGCTTTTCCTCCATCATCGTTAGCTTTTCGTGACGTTTTACTATTTATGTGAGCTCACGTTGAAGATTTATCCCAACATTTTTAATCCTATTATGGAAATGGATGTAAATAAAATAAAATTCTACTCTAAAAGGTTTACGATTATATGCTTCATTAATTTTGAATGTCATTTAATGGCGGTTCATATCAGCGGTATTTAATATATTAATACGTCTCCATCAGGTTGCATTAAATATTTCTTTAAATTATCTCGATTGAATAAATTATTGAAGGGATAATATTTATTCAAAAACGAAAAACTTCATGGCCATCGAAATACGAGCGCGCTGAATCGCTTTTTTATATGATTAAATATATATTCACAAACGCGCGCATGCACACTCACGCACATACACGCACACACACGTGTGTGTGTGTGTGTAAATGTCTGTTATGGTGGCAGTGTTTAGTGTTTGTAAAAGCTACGAAGTA
>NC_087210.1:67099107-67109107 GCF_015104395.2 Macrobrachium nipponense
CTCTCCCGATGATCTTAATATTCCTGACGATGTCGTCTCTCGTGATGTTTCTGCGGTGTACTGCAAGGGCGTGCTGCCTAATGGCGCCTTCCTGGGCGTGGCAGGAAATCCTTTTTGACAGGCGCATCGTCGTCATGCCGATGTAAATCCCAGGGCATCCTTGGGCGGGGCATACGTATCGGTAGACGACGTTGGACTGCTTCAGGGGGTCTCCTGCCGGTGGGGAGGGGTTGTTCTTCATCAGGAGGTCTTTCGTACGCCGATTCTTGTAGTAAATAATGAGGGACACTCTCTTTCCTTCCTCCATGGGGCGGACGTGTTCCTCTATTATTTTCTTCATGGCTGCTTCTTCTTCCTTGTATTGGTGGTGCATGAAGGCTTTATAGAAAAGTTTGATATCCTCCGGGGGCGGAATGTTCCTTCTCTCTTCCTCCGTCATGTACCACTTGTCAAGGGCGGCTCGAGTTTCTCGGTTTACGAGTTTGTTCGAGTACCCATTGTTAATTAGCATCTGGGATGCTCGGTCGAGTTCGAGGTGTGTGTCCTGCCACGTCGAACAGTGCGAGAGGGCCCTCCTGACGAAGGCCCTGACGGTGGTGGTCTTGAACCGCGCAGGACACTCGCTATCACCATGTGCTGGGTTCGAAAGCTTTCGTAACGCTTGTATAAATAATCACAATCTACTACTGAATATTATTGTGGATCTTCAATCATAATGATAATAATAATGATGATGATATTTAACGACTGTAGTAGGCTAAAGCTTCTGTGATGGATATACTGATTACAAATATTTTATTTTCGTTCGATTGCCAAGATAACCTATTATAGTGTTTCCTTTTAATTTCATTATAAAATACGAACAGGAACATTCATAGATTGCACGATACCTTAACATAACAATCTTGATTTACCATGAAAGTAGGAGCGTCGCTAAGCTAATCTTTGTTTGATTTAAGTGTGCCTCTTCTGATGGGAATGATTCAAATAATAGAAGGGAAAATGAATTTGACATAAATAAAATAATCAGTTAATCATCAGTTATTCGAATGGCTGTTAACAAAAGAGAAAAGTTTGTAAATAGGTTAAACCCTGTTGTATACAACGTTTACCCTCGTGGTGCTTTCTTGTTCCTTTTCAAATACACATTTATTCCAGAGGAAAGTTACGATGCCATTTCCACGGGAAGGTGGAAATTGTAATGAAGAGCTAAACTAAGTGAGCGGATTCCATTGCAAGCCAGGTGTAATTACGTTCAAGTAAAATAACGTGGCCCTTTTTAACGTTGCATAGTGTAATGCTTTGAGTAAATAGTAAATGAAATTGTTCTACCTTCTTACTAAACTTACATTTTAATAGGAAGCGTTCATTGCATTATCGTCGTATTCTCTAAACGCATGTAACCAGAATTTTCTTTTTTCTTCTCACCTCCCATATTATATATATATATATATAGATATATATATATATAGGTTATATTATAATAGTATATATATATATATATATAGATATAGTTATATATATATATATGTATATGTATGTAGGTATGTATGTATATATATTTATATATATATACACTATATACATATACTATATAAATATATATATATATATATAATATATATATATATCTATATATATATATATATATATATATATATATTATATATATATAAATATATATATATATATATATATATATATATATATATATATATATATATATATAAATATATAGTATATAATATATATATATATATATATCTATATCTTTATCTATTTCTGTACACACACACACACACACACACACACACACATATATATATATATATATATATATATATATATATATATATATATATATTTCTTCTTCTTCTTCTTCTTCTTCTTCTTCTTCTTCCCAGCTTGTTCCCATTTTTATAAGGGGTCGCCGTTTCGGATGAGCCGTTTCCATCTATTTCTATCTTGCGCTTCTGCCTCATCAATTCCCTTCTCATGTAAGTCTCCTCTCACACAGTCCTTCCATCTCTTTCTTGGTCTCCCCCTTTTCCTTCTTCCTTGCACCTCAACCCCCATAGTATGTCTCCCAGCGTGGTCCTCATCTCTCCTCAACAGGTGTCCATACCATCTCAGCCTCCCCTCCTGCACTTTCTTTGATACTTCCACCACCTTAGTTGACCCCCTTATGTAGTCATTTCTGATCCTATCCACTCTTGTTACCCCAGACATCCACCTAAGCATTCTCATTTCTGCCACATCCATCTTCTTCTGCTCTGCTTTTCTCATGCTTGCTGTTTCCGTACCATACAGCATTGCTGTTCTTACCACCGTCTTGTGAAATTTTCCTTTTAACCTAAGCGGCACTCTTTGTCACAAAGAACTCCCGAGGCCGCTCTCCAGTGTTCCAGCCTGCCTGTACCCGATGTTTTACTTCTTCTTCCATACTTCCTCCAGCGTTAACAAAAGATCCCAAATACTTAAACTTATCAACTCTCCTTATTTGCTCTCCACCAAGCTGAATACTTTCTCTATCATCCCCCTCAGTGGTGGTACACATATATTCTGTCTTGGATCTACTTATTCTCATTCCTCTGTCCTCCAGTACTTGTCTCCATCTTTCCAATTTTCTTCCAGATCTTCCCTGCTCTCTGCACACAGAGCAATATCATCTGCATACAATATGTTCCATGGTACTGTCTCCCTTACTTCCTCTATTATAACATCCATCACTATGTTAAAGATGAATGGGCTCAGAGCCGACCCCTGGTGTAATCCTACTCTCACCTCAAAACCTTCTGTCTCCCCAACACTGCTCCTCACTGGTAAATACATTCCGGTACATCTCTTGTATCAATCGCACATACTTCTCTGGCACCATCTTCTCCCTCAGGCTCCTCCATACCTCTTGTCTCGGGGCTCTGTCATAAGCCTTTTCAAGGTCAATGAATACCATATGTGCTTTGTCTTTCCCCGATTTCTCCCATTTATTTGGTCCCTTGTCTTTCCCCGAATTTCATTATTTGCCTCAGACAAAATATACCATCTGTTGTTCCCCTTCCCTTCATAAATCCCATCTGCTCTTTACCTATTTGTACTTCTTCTCTCAGTCTAGCATCTATCATCCTTTCCAGTATCTTCAAAGTGTGGGACATCAATTTAATGCCCCTATAATTACCACACTCTTGGACATCGCCTTTCCCTTTAAAAATTGGGATCAATATACTCCCACGCCACTCATTTGGTATCTTTTCCTGTTCAAGGATCTTTATCATAAGATCGTACAGTATATCCACTCCTTCATCTCCTAATGCTTTCCATGCCTCCACCGGGATCATGTCTGGTCCGGTTGGCTTCCCATTCTTCATCATCTTCAGTGCATTTAGTACCTCTTGCCTAGAAAACCTCATTACCATGCCAATGTTCACTTGCCCATCCTCTCTTAATAGTCTATTATTTTCTTCATTTAACAAGTGTTCGAAATATTCTTTCCATCTCTTCACAATGTCTTCCTCCTTTCTAAGCACTACACCCTCTTGATCCTTTATTTGTTTGATATGTTTTATATCTTTGGTGCTCTTATTTCTAGCCTTTGATAGCTTGATCATCTTCTTTAATCCTTCCTTTGTCCCCAGCTCATTATACACATCATCATACGACTTTGCTTTAGCTTGGGCTACCACCTTTTTCACCACCTTGTTTTTCTCTCTGTACCTATTTCTGTCTTCCACTGACTGTGACTCTTCCCATCTTTTCTTTCCCTCCTTCTTATCTTTTACTACTTTCTCAATGTATTCATCCCACCACCAACTCTCCTTTTCTTCCCATATGATACCAGATGTCTCTCCTAGCAGCTCCTTTCCATGCCTTCTTATTACTGCTGCATTTCGTGCCCAACATTCTTGAACATCTTCAATCCCTATATCAATATCCTCCAAAACCCTCCTCTTAAACTCTCTCTTCTTATCCCCTTCCTTCTGTAATTCGTACCATTTAATTTTCCTTATCCCTTTAGCTTTGGTTTTTCTTTCCCTTTTCAACTTCAAGTCCATACATAGCAGCCTATGTTGGGGGGCTACATGGTCGCCTGGAATAACTTTGCAGTTCTTGACCTCCACCAGATTTATCCTTTTATACAAGAAATAGTCTATCTGGGAGAATCTTCCCCCACTCCTATATGTTATTAGGTGTTCCCTTTTCTTCTCAAGAATGTGTTTACTATTGCCATGTCGAATGACACAGCAAAGTCCACTACACTCTCTCCTTCTGGGTTTCTCTCCCCAATTCCATGGCCCCCATGCACCCGCCCAATCACCTCATTTTCACTTCCGACATGGCCATTCAAATCTGCCCCAACTATCACCCTCTCATGCTCTTCCAGTTCTTGCATTATTCCATCCATGTCTCTCCAGAAATTTCCCTTCTCTTCTTCTGTGCAACCAACTTGTGGTGCATATGCGCTTATAATATTCAGAATCTCTCCTCCATAACATATCTTCAATCTGATGATACGGTCATTCTTTCTATGCACTTCTATTACCGAGTTCTTTAGTTCACTAGACAGTACTATGCCAACTCCATTTCTACCTTGTTTATTTGCTCCACTATATATAGCTTATATCCATCTCCCAACTCTATATATATATATATATATATATATATATATATATATATATATATATATATTCATATGAAATTGTAATAGCCACAATGCCTTCTTAACTTCTCAAGTTCTTTGCTCTTTTTTTTTTTCTCTCTCTTCAAATTTCTTTGAAGTTGGAGCAAAAGGCTTTGTAGTGACAAGCGTATCCAAATAATAGCAAAGAATTTGAGAAGTTAAGAGGGCATTGTAGCTATTACAATTTTTTATGTATCTGGTAAAATGACCAGTAAATTCTACACACACACATATCTCTCTCTCTCTCTCTCTCTCTCTCTCTCTCTCTCTCTCTCTCTCTCTCTCTCTCTCTCTCTCTCTCTCTCTATATATATATATATATATATATATATATATATATATATATATATATATATATATATATATGAATCATTATCACATCACCGTGATTCATATTAATTACTCGAGTTGCAAATGCCCTTTAATATCTAATCCGCTTTACTTCAGAATTCATATATTTTCTTATATTTAACTGAAGGGGAGATTT
This sequence comes from Macrobrachium nipponense, assembly GCF_015104395.2. Taxonomy (NCBI): domain Eukaryota; kingdom Metazoa; phylum Arthropoda; class Malacostraca; order Decapoda; family Palaemonidae; genus Macrobrachium; species Macrobrachium nipponense. The sequence continues at coordinate 67,104,270 of NC_087210.1, forward strand.
TAGTTGGATAATATTTTCTTCCTCTTTGTGGGTTCGAACCAGCGCCGAGCGGACAGAGAAGAAATCAGGACTTAGTGAAGTTATCGATTCGGCTAACAAGTGAGGTTTATACCGTAGAATTCGGGTATTCGTAATTAGATTCGAGATCCAACCCCCTCTACTATGTCAACAATTTAGAACGTACCACACGTAGCCATATTATGAGTAATTATCACATCACTGTTATATAAATTATTCGAGCTACAAATGTCCTTTAATGTCTAATTCGCTGTACCTCGGAATTAATATATGTAAACCGAAAGGGAATTTTTCCTAGGTAGAGCGAATTAGATATTAAAGGATATTTGTAGCTCGAATGGTATATATATATATATATATATATATATATATATATATATATATATATATATATATATATATATATATATATATATATATATATATATATATATATATATATATATATATATATATATATATATATTATATATATATATATATATATATATATATATATATATAATCCGAGTATTTTCCTCAACGTACAATGACTGTGCTTTGGGCTCATCAGGATAAATTTGGGTAAATTTGTGATGTGTTTGGGCATAATGCCTGGAATATATAGAAGAATTTTGACTTCTATTAGTGAAAATTCCCCTCTCTTATTATTTACGGTATTTCTATTATTCGCTTCTAATGGACCTACGTAGATACAGGTATAATAATAAATATTTATTTTCGTGCAATGATTTTTATTTATTTATTTGTAGACGCTCTTTCGTTAGGATATCGTTCAGCCTTATTTAATCATTCCATTCGGACTTCCCTTGATACCAATAAATCCCAGAGTAAAAGTAAAAAAATTATGAGGAAACAAAATACTTCTATGATGCCATGAATATGAATGAAAGAAATTAATGCATGGCGGGGAAAACCTTAATGAGAATCGCTAAATAAACTAAATGTATAGCACTTTTAATGGAGGGAGCATCTCCAGATTTGATAGTCTTCAGCTGAATGGTATAGAAAACCACCTATTTCAGAGAGAGAGAGAGAGAGAGAGAGAGAGAGAGAGAGAGAGAGAGATAATATTGACGGTTAAACTTATAAATTGGTTGTGCACTTAAGGGTTAAATTTCATTCCTAAATTTTAATGCATGACCGGCCAATATACAATAATGTGGCATACAGTAATTAAAGTGTTGTAAACCTATATTCATTGTATGTCTTCTTGTTCATTTTTTAATATTTACTTGACTTAAACTTTAAATTTAAATATATGTACATTTACATAACTGTGGATTAGTTTCTCCAGTGATGTAGTTGATATAAAAAATAATAGCTAACTAATGTTCATTGATTGACTATAGTGAATTTCATAATGTAATCACAGACTCAATATACACATTGGAACAATAAATTCTCTATATTAACCCACATTCAATCAAACAGACGAACGCATTCCTCGCCTCTTCTGTGGCAGCTTCCATCCCTTTCCCAGCACGTTCGGTTCGTATATCCCAAAATGTCAATCATTCCATTTCAGACTCTATAGAGTTGACAGAGGAGCAAATAAAACACGGACTATCGGACGCAGAGCTAAGCTGTTTTCCTTTGAAAGGACTGCCAGAATTTCCATCTCAATTTGTGTTCCAGTGGAAGTGCGCTCGGCCTCGTTCATTAGTGCATCACTGCGACAGACGTTATAAGCCTCGCGCTTTTGCTTTGTTTTTGTTTTTTTCTTGCATGCCAAGTGTACATCGCGGATTCCTTAATAATGCTGTCATTATTATTTCTTGTGGCGTGAATGATAAGGCCGTTCATTAGCTAATAATCGTGACTTACCAAATTAATGGCTGCGTCGTTCATTTTCCTCCTCTTTGTAACGGTTAATGCTAATGGCTGCCTCGTTCGTAACCTTTCTTTTGGCCTGAACGAAAATAGCAAACTTTATGTCCGCCTCCATGCTTCGGCCATTAGGCTTCGATACTGATAAGCATTAAAACATTGCCGATTTCCATGGTTCTTTGACCATTTGGTGATTTTGGTCATGACGGAAATGAATATCGGTTTTTATGGCTGCTTCGATGTTTTTGTAATTGATTATATGTTGTTATACGAAATTATGAAATTAGGCTGTCAAGGTAAGCACTGAGGGGGGTTGGGGGATGGGGTGACTTGTAACTATTCAACGCTTTATATATAGTAAAAAGGAGTTGAAGTGGTTGGCCAGCAAAGATAGACCGACCCAGAAAATGAATGAGAATAAGCACAAGGATCTGAAGTGTGAACTTTGAGAAAAATCCGCAGCTGGACAATGAAGTAATAGTTTGAGAGGCTGGACAGCGAGATTGAAGGAATTTGGGACTAGAAATAAAGTAAAGGGTTAAAAAGTGAGTGCAGCTAGGGGCCGAAGGGACGCAGCAAACACCCTTCAGTGACGCCACGTGAGGTGCAGTGACCTGCACTTGAACCCATAGTTTCTCCAGTCGCTGGCCTACTATTGTGATGAAAGCGACTGTCTTCATAGCCATGTCCATTATCACATTTATAGTGATGAAAACTACTTTAACGTTTGAGCCAAAAAGGAAAAACTTTAGGAGTCTTTGGTTGGTCCAAATATTCAAGATTGGAGGTGCCAAGTTAAAGATGGTTTTGCAAAAATAACTGAAGTGGTAGCAGCTTATAATATCAGTCATAGACCGCAAATGTCAATCCATTTTATTTAGACACTTTTTCCGGATGTTACAAGCAGCATTGCGTAGTAAATTAACGTAGTCTTTTAACAATGTATTTCTGTGATAAAACCAAAGTAGGAACGTTAGAAATGAATGCCTCTATTCCGATTTTTAAGACGTACAGAACTGATTCTGATAAATCAAATAAATCTAAAAACTTTGTTGATTATGATCATCAACACTTACAATACAGATAACGAAAACTGCTACAACCATAGTAGGAAAGAACAGTTGCATTTTACCTTCGAACATGACAGCTTAAATGTATTTTTTTTTATCATGAAAGCTTTTATGTATCATTGAATGATTGGATATTTTCGTGAAATTGATTTAATGTGTGCAGAATTCATAGAAAGATATCATCATAAAAGTTTTATTTTGGCATTGTTGGATTGAAACCCTGGATTAATTGAACAGTCATTCCACCTGTCCTGTATAACGGTATGCGTGAATTGGTTGTGCTTACACACGCACGCTAACGGAAATATTTATATTTAAGTATGTATGTGTGTGTATGAGTGCATATATATGTGTTGTGCATGTATACACACTTTAATATATACCTTCTATCGGAATATAAAGATATTTAAACTTGGCAAATCATCGTTAGGTTCCATTGAACCAATTGTACATTTCTCTGTACAAAAATGGAAGAAGAAAAATCTTTGATAAAATAAAGAGAGGCAAAACCAAAGCTTGGTTTTTAATGAAATTCGTTGGAATTCTGGCATATTTATCGAAAACAATCACCGCCACTACTGTGTATATGACCTCAATAGAAAGGCACATAATGAAATCAATTTTTCGAGTGTTCGTCAATAGCAGAGATAACAAGAGCTCTCAAAATAGAAAAAAAATATATTTTATTTACTGTTTCAATGGAGATATTCGCTGATGGTATCAAATAGGAAACTTCATAACAGTTTTGTAGTTAATTGACATTTCTGTAACTATTAAACACAATAGCATTGGATTGTAATTACGTACATTATTTACAACACTTATTCCATTATTCGTTTCTAAATATTTAACAAACATTATCAAACCAGCATTTTTGGTGTTCAACTCAGCCGTAGTGTTGATATATAAAAGATTGAGGACAGCGAGACCAAAAATACATATGTATAATGTGTAACCAGTTAGCAATGAGCGTTGCCATTAGTAAATGAATGCATGGAAATCCAATTTCAAAATGAGTAATGGGGTTGCCGATGTATTAAGATGACTCGAAAGAAATTGTCTTAAAAGTTTTGAAGCAAAATTTATGAGACATTGTAACAACAGGGAAAAAACTCTTACGTCATGCATATCTTAATGATCACCGTCATTTGAGGCACATTTGTTCATTGTTTAGTGTCTGTTTTCCATCACATAGTTGCTGAATAAAAGTTGTTCGCATTAAATGTAGCCAATGTCCTTAGATTGTACACTTCAGTAACTTTATACACAATAGCTTTGGATTTTGACTACGTACATTATTTACAACACCTATTCCATTATTTTTTCTAAATATTTAACAAACATTATCAAACCAGCATTTTTGATGTTCAGTTCAGCAGTAGCGTTGATTTGGTTTATTCAGCAGTAGTGTTGATGTGGTTTATTATATAAAAGATTGAGTATAGTTCTCGGGTTGAACGCCATATCCGACTGACATCTGGCTGAAGTACTTTGGTAGCTGCCAGATCTGAGAGCACTTGAATCCAATTGTAGTGCACGGATAAATTTTGGCCTTGCGTGAATACCCACATTTACACTTCATGAACCCAAGAATTACCGAAGGGGCCTGGGTGCCATCATCATAATCATAATAGGTATTCCATTCACACTCCCTGAGCTGGACACTTTAATTTCAGGTTGTATCAAGGCCCTCGACAGATATCGCTTTGTAAGCGTTGCTGTAGACTGCAAAAGTTGGTCTAATAGATTTCAATTTTAGGTCCTAAATGGAAAACCTTTCCTTTGCTTTTCAGGAATTTGATTTTTTACACATTTACTAGGTCGATTTGTCGTCATGTGAGAGACGTTCGATGGCTTTCATGTTCGAAACATAGAATTTTATCCATCCTGGTTCCTTTGCCTTAAGGACAAAAGGTATTT
>NC_087210.1:67116607-67124107 GCF_015104395.2 Macrobrachium nipponense
CCAATCACAGAAACCATTTTAGTTTTCAAATATTAAGAACAAAATGTTCGTGTATGATATTTTTAGAATTAATCTAGTCCTCAGACAATCTCTTAATGCTGAAAGCATATTACTTCCAGGAATTATTGCAACAAAGAACTTATTTCTAGAAGATCCTGTAAAGAACAACAGCAAAAACAAAGGCAAGTGAATACATGGCCACGGGAAAACAAAACCCATTGTATTTAGCATTGAATGAACGCGAATTATGTTTGGCGTATTTATACGCGATGATAATCTGAAACTCTCTATGCGGTCGCATTTCATAATCTGTGCTTTAATTAGATTTTCTTATGCAATGCGTTATTTTATCATACCCAGAACAGGATTCTGAAGCGCGTTTGTTTGTTTGTTTTGTTATCTACGAGAGGACAAAACCAGGCAGCTAAGACGATGCCTACGTCAGAAAAAGACGAGGATGGAACCGAACAAGGGTTGGGGCATGACCCAAAAAGGAGCGTGAAAACTTGCCTTAAAAAGAAGAAAAAAAAAGCATTAATCAGAGGAGAATAAACGCTGATGGAATATTCAATAGCTGAACCTTCGAAGGAGGGTGAGCCAGAGAACCGAGTACTCAAAGCCTCTTTGATCGTATTAGAGCAACTACGGGGTTTCAAGATGGCGTTGGTTGGAGTGACTTGTTTGCTATAAGGCCACCCAACAGGAAGAGGGATAATTTCCAAAGGTTGCTGTGATCTTATCCTTAAATATTCTGACACCTTTCTTTAGAGCCCGATTCTGTTCTGGATCACCACCTTTTCCAAACCGTTCTTCTCTCTTCGTCGTATATTTTACCAATATATTGTTCCGGATTATTATTATTATTGTTGTTGTTATTATATTATTATTATTATTTCATTGGATGAAACCTATACACGTGAAACAAGCACACAGGGGCCATTGACTGGAAATTCGAGCTTCCAAAGGATGCGGTTAACAACCTCCCACCGCAGACCCTACACTGCAACAGTATCTGATCATGATACAGAACCAGTGATTTTTTATCGCCATGGGGGATACGCGAACCCGTGACATGTGAGTGGCATACCACAACACTAACTACTATACCAGCTGACCAGCTATACTAACAATGTTAGGCCTACACTGCTTTCTATATGGTTCTGCTATGTGTTGTACATACCTTGCAGTCTATTGACTAAACAGTATCGCAGAATTCTCATTCCATTAGACACCTTGAATGGAATACTTCTTTCGAATCACAGGGATGGCTTGATGAGGCACCTTCGCCCTTACTTTAATTTTCTGTAAAAGAAAAATATTGTGCCACCTATGTCTGTCCGTCAACACTTTTTCTGTCCGCCCTAGGGCCTTAAAAACTACCGAGGCTAAAGGGCTGCAAAGTGGTATAGTTGATCATCCACCCTCCAATCATGAAATATACCATGCAGCCCCTTAGACTCAGTGGTTTTTAAGGTTAAAGTGAGCAATGATCGTGTGTCTGGCAACGCTGTAGGCCAGGCCACCACGGGGCCATGGCTGAACTTTTTATGGACTGCGACTCATACAGCATTATATGCTGTCCAGAGAATGTTTCTTTTAACGCTGATGTGTCGCGTTCTTTATGATCCTCTGATATATTTATGCTTTGTTCCAGATGCTTCGTCTTCATTCTTTGTATTCGATGAGACTATATTCAATGGCTTTTCATGTCATCATATACTCTTCTTTTCCCCATCTCGATCCTTATTGGCTCCACAGTAAGGTCTCTCTCTCTCTCTCTCTCTCTCTCTCTCTCTCTCTCTCTCTCTCTAGATAGTCTCCTCTCAGTCCTCGTACCACATGTCAGGTCACATAATCTCGTACATACTGTGTGGGCACCAGTCATCTCTATAATACCAGGGTATAAAATCATCTTCATAATAAAGTTTCCCTGATTTTTTACTTCTCCTTCAGGAGTGAGGTTTGTTTTCTTTCAAGATTGAACTCCATTGTTGCTATTTATTTCTCCTTACTCTTATTTTCTTCGACCTGTTGGCAGTTTCAATCAAAATTAAACAATGGAATAGTTTTTTTTTTTTTCAAAATGTTATTTCTCATTTATCAGTTGAGCATGTAGGAATGGTTAAGGATACAAGAGAGGAGTGAGGTCCCCCAGTCATGGTCAGGAAATTCACCCTGAAACAGGTGGTTCCAACTAAGCCAAAATCTTGCCTACAGTCTGGCTACAAAAGGTTGAAACTCGAAAGCGATCATCACTTCTGTCATATTTTCTGAATGCCAATCAAACTTTTCTGTAAAAATTATGATAATCTGTTTTTTTTTTTTTTTGCACTGCCATTTCCTCGAGTATGGATGATTAAGTGGAGTGACCACGGGTCACAGTAAAAGGGGGATTGTCTATCACCTCTCTCCAATTGTCAGTACTGTAGCAAAGCACAAAGATAGGAAAATTATATTTGTACCAAGCAGTACATTTTATATTCATAAGGTTCAATACAAAATTATTTAATGACATACATATATATATATATATATATATATATATATATATATATAATATACATATATATATATATATATATATATATATATATATATATATATATATGTATAATATATATATGTCTGATTTTCTTATATATATATATATATCTATATATATATATATTATATATATATATAGTATATATATATATATATATATAATATATATATATATATATATATATATATATTGCTACTTTCAAAATGCATGTTTCCCCTCTTTGAAATGTCTTGTAGATTGTATAACATTTTTTCAGATTCCTAGATAGCTTAGAAGAGGATGTTTTAAATGTGTGTTCAGATTTTGCATTACATCTTGTAAAAGAATATATATTTAACGTAAAAAGAGAGAGATCTCCGTTTGCTTCCCTAATCTGTCAACGCGTCTTGATAAGCGATCTCAAATCTTCACTTGTGTTTTGGAGAATCTGTCATCGTACGTGATAAGACTTCTCCGTCTCGATCGAGTCGGGTAAGTCTTTCTTTTTTTTTTTAACAGACTCGTCTTGTACGCGTATATCTTTGTCAAGTCCCACGTGGGTGTTGCACATTTTGTATGTAAGATTGCATTAGATTTCAGAACTTTCGAGAAGCATTCGTGACAAGAACGTTTTGAGACATCTGCTCTGTCATTTCCATAAAGGAAGAGATTTTCATTCTATCTTGAGACCTTGAGGGAGTCAGTTCTCTCTCTCTCTCGCTCTCTCTCTCTCTCTCTCTCTCTCTCACTCGACATCGAGATTATATTAACGTAACGTAAATTTGGTCACTCGTAACTTGTGAGAATTTAATATTTGATATTTCTTAGAGTTTATTTATTATTTAGTTTCTTTTGTGGAATCTGAACAGACATTGTTTCGTAACGGCGCCTGGTTTTTGTGAAAGTGTGAATCAAGCCTGCAGCAAAGCAAAGAAAGAAATTGGTATACCAAGGTAAAGTGTGTTATATTTTTATTAGTTGCAACTAATAACGGATAGGAATTGTGTTTAACTAATAACTAATAATTGGTTTGGTAAAAACTGTTGGTTATAGTGTTTTTGAGTGAAAAATATTTACACTTTTACACATTACTGATTTTTTTGTGTGTTTTGTGTCTGTTCCATTGTTTGTGCACTTATTCATTTTCTTATTGAAGTGTGTCTTTTTATTTTATATTTTCATTTGCATACACAATTTAATTGACTTGGTTATTTTCATTGCTTTATCATTGCACATTTAATTAAATTTAACACTTGTGAGTTAATTTGCATTTACTTAGAATTCTTTTCAAGTTTTATTATTGTTTAGTACTTGTGAATTAATTTCTGATTCCAATTATTGCCTAACACTTTTGAATTGCAATTGAATGAATTTTCTTGAATTTTGTGATAAATTAATTTTGATTTAATTTTACTTAATTTGATTCAAGAATTAATTAAACTTTACTTTGCAAGTAACAGTAATTTTCCCTGATATTGTGAATTTCACTTATAAATTTTGAATTAAATAATAAATTTTTGTATTTAAAATTTTTGTAAGTGTTTTCTTTATCTTACACCAGTATAAGTATATATGATTATGATTATATTGATGTTAGGTAGAACCATAGAGTGGTAATTGATTTGCTTTCCTTCAATTTTCTTGAAGTGACTTAGAACCAGGGAAGTACTTAGACTTCTGAAATCAGGGAAATACTTAGAGTTTGAAAGTTGTTGATGGAGTGATGCCCTATGATTAATTAAATTACTTACAAGATTACCTCACACCTGTTTTGATGTACTTAGTCTGACTTTCTCCAATAACGGTAAGTGTTAAGGGATCACTGTTGCCTTTAGAGTATTCAGTCGTTTAAACATGTTATAAGGGTTCAGGTGTCCTGGCTTTTTGTGAGGTAATGTTTGATGCATGGTAACCAGATACTTGGCACTTCGAAACAATATATATATATATATATATATATATATTTATTTATATATATAATATTTAGTATTTATATTTATATATATACTATATATATATATATGATATATGTATATATATATATATATATATATCTATATATATATATATATATAAATATATATATATATATATATATATATATATATATATATATAATATATATATAAAAAAAAGACAGCCGAACAGTACGCTGGAATATGACCATTCTGAGAATTAACCTTCCTGCTACAATAAATGATCAAGTAATTTGTACTGCACCAGAGAATGATTCATCAAAGCCGTTTCTGGCTGTAGCTACTCAAACTGCAACTACTGAGGCCACGTTCGGCAGTGCCTGGCTACCCAAGGTCGTCTTCCCCATACTTTCTAAGAAATATCAGCTTTCCAGTTAACCAAAGTTTCTGTACAACTCATATCTCTTGGTTGGGAGGGCTCAGATGTGTACATAAATACTTTTAATCCTTTTACTACCTTACTAAATTTCCAGGCCTCTTTTTTGGGTTGGGTATAATTCGATATTAATCTAAACCATTCAACCGTTGGAGAATAATTAATATTTGAATGGGGTCGGATTATGGTCGCTTTCTGAGAGTACCTACTGTCAGCGAAGACTTTTAAATATCTTACAACTTTTGCTTCATCTAATTCGTTTTATTATCTAAATTTGGCAAAGTAAACAGAGTAATTATTATTATTATTATTATTATTATTATTATTATTATTATTATTATTATTATTATTATTATTATTATTATTATTATTATAATTGATTGATTGATTGATTGATTGATTTGATTTATTTGATTTATTTTGTTTATTTTTTTCTTTATTTATTTATTTATTTATTTACTTTTATTTTTTTTTTTTTTTTGGGTGGGTGCCGGTTTATCACAGTCCTCCAGTTTGACTGGGTGTACTTATAGTGTGGGGTTCCGGGTTGCATCCTGCCTCCTTAGGAGTCCATCACTTTTCTTATTATGTGCGCTGTTTCCAGGAGCACACTCTTTTGCATTAGTCCTGGAGTTACTTCAGCCTTTAGTTTTTCCAGATTCCTTTTCAGAGATCTTGGAATCGTGCCTAGTGTGCCTATGATTATGGGTAAAATTTCCACTGGCATAACCCATATTCTTATTTCTATTTTCAGGTCTTGATATTTATCCATTTTTTCCCTTTCTCTTCAACTCTGATGTGCCATGGTATTGCGACATCAATGAGTGACACTTTCTTCTTGATTATGTCAATCAACGTCACGTCTGGTCTATTTGCATGTATCGCCCTATCTGTTCTGATACCATAGTCCAATAGGATCTTTGCCTGATCGTTTTCTATCACTCCCTCAGGTTGGTGCTCGTACCACTTATTACTGCAAGGTAGCTGGTGTTTCTTGCACAGGCTCCAGTGGAGGGCTTTTGCCACTGAATCGTGCCTCTTTTTGTACTGGTTCTGGGCAAGTGCTATGTGGTTTATGGTCTCATTTTTCGTATTGCACTTCCTGCATATGGGAGAGATGTTATTTCCAACTATCGTTCTTTGAACATATCTGGTAGGGCCTGATCTTGTGCCGCTGTAATCATTCCTTCAGTTTCCTTCTTGAGCTCTCTCCTCTGTAGCCATTGCCGTGTTTCATCGCTGGCTAGTTCTTTAGTCTGTCTCATGTATTGTCCGTGCATTGGTTTGTTGTGCCATTCCTCTGTTCTATTTGTCATTCCCCTGTCTCTGTATATTTCTTATTATTATTAATATTATTATTATTATTATTACGTGTTGCGGAGGTAATAGTAACGTAACTATATCACAAATTATAGAGGTAACAATTCGTAGTAGATTTAGTTTGCCGTGAAATCACGAAAACTAAATAAGTTATATACTATAAAAAATATTGCTGTCGAAATGTTTCATGTTGATTTCTCAAATGTAATGTTAATAACAAAAGAAGGTATGTCTTCAAACATCCATTTAAACCCACCTAGTTTAGAATCATATTTTGCCTTGTCATTTTAGACTTGAACATAGTACCTACAAAGTATTGTCCACGTGACTATTAAAAAAACATGATTGTGGACGGCATATATATTCAGTATAGGTTTCGGTCGAGAAAAATAGGTAATTGGACATAGTTTAATCCTGTAAGGTTGCCTGAATTCTCGCAACTTGATTCTGTGTAATTGGAGTGACAGACTGGACTCGCTTTGTACTCCTATCCTGACTTTCGTACCGGTATGACGAAGTTATCGTTCTCTGTATATTTTGTATATGATGAAACATCATGGAATATGCTTTCTTTTACTTTCTGCATTGGATGTCTTATATATATATATATATATATAATATATATATATATATATATATATATATATATATATATATATTTATTATTTATATAATCTATATATATATACACACACATATATATATATATATATATATTATATATATATATATATATATAACTCCCAAATTTTTTAAAAGCTAATAACTATTTTGTCACGTTTATGTATCCTCTATTTTCTCAAAGTGATTCGTGCACATTTCACGAGAAAAGAGGGATGAGGGAATTCGGTCAATAATTTTAGCATGAATATTAAAAAAAAAAAAACTGTCTGGTACAAGAATAAAATCGAACCCTGAAAGAAAGAGAGAGAGAGAGAGAGAGAGAGAGAGAGAGAGAGAGAGAGAGAGAGAGAGTAATGAACATAAATTGGTCAGGGAGAGCCTGAGAGAACTTGTCCTTTGTTGTCATTTTAGAAGGTATTAAATTTACGAACGAGACAGCTCGTGTTATCTGTTCCATTAGCCATTGCCGGGGCTCTAGAAATATCATGATGAATGTGGCAAAATTACATTCGATGACTGACAGAAAATTCCACAAGAGAGCGAGCCCGAAATGTAATGTCCAATTTCATCATTTTCACAGAGGGGGGAACGCACACATTAGTACGATGCTGAAAAAAAGAAAAGTAAAAAATGTGCGGGAGTTTCTTGGGTTATGTAGAGTTTTCTGTACAGCTTATAAT
>NC_087210.1:67126607-67129107 GCF_015104395.2 Macrobrachium nipponense
GCAATTATAGGGACCTTAAAAAAAAAAAATAAAAAAAAACGTCCCAAAAAAAGAAACCAATCCCCGATCGGATGAATCTAACCTTCCGAACTTGTTTATTACAAACAGTAAGAATGTGGCTGCTGTACCAACTTTAACCACCACTGGTGAAAAAACAACACACACACACACACACACTCACCATATATATAATATATATAGACATTATATCTTTATATAATATATATATATAATATATATAAATATATATATATAATACTATGTATTGATATAATATATTTATCATTTCGAGTTTCAAATGTCCCTTTAAATATCTTAATTCACTCTAACCCTCGGAATTGGATTATTTAGTTTCATGATATTGCTACCGCGAGGGGGGAAATTAATCAACTAAAAATTCCCCCTCGGTACATATATGAAAAATATATCAATTCCGAGGTAGAGTGGAATTTAGATATTTTGAAATAGGACATTTGTAGCTCGAATTGACTTTATCATGAATTCACGGTGATGTTGCATAAAGTTATATATATATATATAGCTATATATTTATTATATTAATATATATATATTTATAGTATATATTATATATATATATAGTAACTATATATATTATCTATTTTATATATATCTCTATATAATATTATATATAATTAGTATATATATTAAATATATATATCTAATATATATACTATATTATGTGTCTATTATATATATCTATTATATGGTTTGTGGATAATTCAGTATGTGTGTATCTATCTATCTATCTAATCTATCTATCTAATTCTAATCTATATATATTACTATATATATTATATATATATATATAGATTAGATAGATAGATAGATAGAGATAGATAAGATAGAAGAGAAGAGAGAGAGAGATAGAGAATTGAGAGATGAAGAGAGTTGTCACACGGAATGCGAACTCCTTAACTAATAAGTGTCATTTTGCCCCTCAACATTGCAATGAATAAGAGAGAGAAGAGGAAGAGGAGAGATAGGGATAGGGTGGAAGTAACATCCGGTTTTTCCAGTTCCAGTTTGAATATGAGGTAACTTTTGCTAAGCCCATTATTTTTTGCTCGTTGTAATTTACATTTAATTGATAGAAATTAGAGAGAAGAGAGCGAGAGAGAGAAGAAAGAGAGAGAGAAGAAGGAGGCGGGGGTGGGGGGGGGGGGGGGGGGGGTGGGGTGGGGTGGGGGGGGGGGTGGGGGGGGGGGGGGGGGAGGGGAGTTGGGGGGGGGGGGGGGGGGTTGGGCGTTGAAAAGAATAAACCAGCGTAGGTTTCCAAAAAAAAAAAACAAAAGGAGAAAAAAAAAAAAAAAAATAGAACAGAAGGTACTTGCTAAGCCATAATTTTTGCTCGTTATACAAATTTCATGAATGGTTGAGAGAGAGAGAGAGAAGTAAGAAGAATAACATCTTAGTTTTCACTTCAAAGCGAACTCATTTACTATGGTGCCTTTTTGCCCGTCCAACATTTCCATGAATTGAGAGGAGGAGAGAGCAGGAGATAGAAGAAAGAGAGGGAGAGAGAGAGAGGAGAGAGATTTCAATTTCCAATTGGCAAGTCTCATCATCCCGAATAGGCAGTAAGTTTCGTTAACGTCATATCATTAGTTGAAACTCCCCGATCTGTTCGAATCATTTATTACCATTCTTCATTTCGCTTAATTGACGTCATTATCACTAATTCTGCAAAGTCCTTCTCCGTATTCTTAATGCATAGACCACTCATGAAAAATTATGCCGTTCCAGAACTGAGTCGATGTTTTTTTTTTTTTTTTTTTTTTTTTTTTTGGGGGGGGCGATGGGCGGGGGTGTGGTGGGGGGGAGGTGGTTACCCAAAATTTCGGATTAAGAATGGATTCCCGTACAGCAAAATTTCGGTTTGGAAAAAACGGAAAAGCGTTGGAAAAAAAAAATAACAGGCGTATTTTGCCAGTAAACAAGTAACTTCTTAGCCCCATAATTTTTGCTCGTTAACATTTCAATGAAATTGTTTGAGCGGATAGATTCGAGTGAAGAAATAACTCTTAGTTTTGGGACCCTTCAAAGCCGGAAAAACCCCCTTGGGATTTGCTTTTTTCAATGGTTGCTTTTGCCCGTTTCAACATTTCCGAAATGAATTTGAAAGAGAGTTTTGAGAGAGTGAAAATCGTGAAATAGTTGATTAAGAAAATATAGAGAGTTCTTTCCATTTGGCAAGTTTTGCTACGTCATCCCGAATAGTTTGTTCAATTTCGGTTTAACGTTCCGTTTATCAAATTAGTGTCCCGAATCTGTCGATAACTTTTATTAGTTCTTCTTTCGGCTTATTTGAAAAAAAACTCCAATTATCGAGTAATTCTGCAAAGTCCTTGTCTGAGTAATCCTTAAGAATGCATTTACGACCTTTCTGCATGAAAATTAATTCGTTCCAAAGCCTTGCCCAGTCCTTGAGGTTTTTTTTGGACGCGTTGGGGTGTGGGCAGGTGGTTCCCCAAATTCCGGA
>NC_087210.1:67131607-67146607 GCF_015104395.2 Macrobrachium nipponense
AGAAGTGGTCGAGGAATTCTGCTAGGGAATAGAAAACTCGAAGGAGAAGCAATTTTATAGAAAATCTGAAAAAAAATTGCAGGAGAAACATATATATATATATATATAATTATATTTATATATATATATATACTATAAATATATAAATATATATATATATATATATATATATATATATATATATATATACTATAAATATATATATATATATATATATCTATATATATATATATATAGTAGATATAGTATATAGATCTATATATTATATATATATATATATAACATATCTTATATATATCATAGTCTATATATATATATATATATATATATATACATATATATTCTCTGTGGCATTAATTAACGTGAATGTTTAAAATTCTTTTTTTCTCTTTTCGTAAACCTGAAAATGAATCTTCATTCTTGCGTGAGATCCGTGAAATTGGGGCAAGTTTCAAAACTCTTTGGCACTTTGACGTGAAACGGTCCACCTGACTTTAGTCCTTTCCATATCAGAGTTTCAGGCACCCTGGCCACTGTAGGCATTACTTAGGTTCTTTGCAGCGTGCCTTCGGCCTCTAGCTGCAACCCCTTTCTCTTACTGTACACCCTTTCATATTCGCTTTCTTCCATCTACTTCCCTTCCTCTCCTAACAATTGATTCATAGTGCAATTGCCAGGATTTCTTCCTGTTACATCTTTCAAACCTTTTACCGTCAATTTCCGTTTCAGCGCTGAATGACCTCATTGGTCCCAGAGCTTGGCCTTTGGCCTAAATTCTATATTCAATTCAAACGCCCTCTACCAGACTCCTTTGGAAAATGAATTTTTTTTTTTCCTTTTTTTTTTGCATGGGAGGGTGATGCGATCTTCCTTTGTTTCGATTTATTTTCATTTTTTTCACAAAGTGAAAACAAAGTAGCACTCAGTTCATTATAGTTTGTTTCTGGAAACTGAATATATCTGTTAAGATCACTGTGTTTGTAGAATTTAAAGCACGTGGAATGATGGTTTTTTTTATTAAATCGCAAAATAACTAATTGATGACCAAAGACCTTGATGGTTATAATATAAGTCAACAAGGATTTTGAAGATAAATAAATGAAATAAATAAAGGAACAAATGTGGAATAGAGACCGAAATCCTGTAATAATTTCATCATATACAACTTCCTTCCACTTATTTTACTTACTGGTGAATTCAAGAAAGTATCTATCGTGCATTATAACCAATGATGACCCCTGCGTTGCAGTCTATAAATTTAACGAAACTGCAAAAGTTTCCTTACACATGAACTTCTTTCGAAATTCTGACCAGAAGTGGAGTCGGTAGCATAAACAAAATAAATCATTGTTGATTTGTTTATTCATCTCATAAGTCATTTAAAATTCAGTGTTACACAGACCATTGAAAAAAATCTAATTCAATCCTGTCATCAAATCGAGGCGTTGAATATATGATAAATTACCATTAAGAAAGGAAAGTAATCAGTTATCTTTCTTGAAAATAAAACCAAGTGGTCATGTGAGAAATAATGTAGTTAATACATCACATGTACCTAAATTCATTGCCTTTGTAGATAGAAAAAAATCATATTATTTAATGTCGCCTGAAATGAACGCTTTCATTGATTTCATAATAAATGTTTGATGAATCTTTCCAATCTTTGGACTTTTAACTCCTATGTGAGTTTTAAGTAACATTATCATTACGAATTCTGATTCTATCCCTCATTAGAAGTCCCTCATAATGAATGGAATATTAATGCTCAATATTCAGGTAATTAATCCGACGTCAAAATCTTTAAATCATTCAGATGTGTTATTACTAACTCATAGAGATGACGGATTGTTCATTTGACGAACTTTAATGCCGGAATATTTCTTTCTCAATTCATGCCTAGTTTGCTTTTAGGATTCATAGGAGTGGAGATATTCAATCTTAAAATTATTCTCCATTTGCATGATGAAGGGAGGTGTTTTTTACGGTAAGCATCTTCCCCTTTTATCCACTATAAAGTGTAAGTAAAAGGAAATTATAGATGCATTCGGTAATGGAACTTTGGATTAGATTTTTTCGCAAAAATTGCTTAGATTATTGATGATTACTAACGTACTGTGTTGTCTGTGTTCGACCCAAGCACTGAACGATTTCAGTACATATATTTTTATATTCTAGTATATATATATACTTATATATATATATATATATATATATATATATATATATATATATATATATATATATATCATTTTGTCAATTTTTCAATTATGCTAGCAGGTGAGCGGAAATTATGTATTACTGTGTCTGCTCCACAAGGCAGGGCTATTTAATTGTTAATAATAACGCTAATGTATACAGCGTTGGTTGGTTTAGATTATGTGCAGTAGAATTTTGAAGAGCATAAGAGGCCTGGTGTGGACCTTTGGACTGGCAAACCAATAGAGGCGATATGTAAAAATGTTTAACTATTATTTAATGTCTGAAGAACCGAATTATCAAAATAGACGGAAGAAATGCGCAGTTCTGCCTAATGATGAAATAAACCCCATTCGCTTCTAGCAGTGTTTTCCAGAAAGTTTACTGGAATTCTTATTTTGGTACAAACAAGAGTCAGGTGAGATTTCTTTGCAAGTGCGAGGAGGATTCCAGCTCCTTTTCCATGACATTATTAGAGGCAATTCTCCTGAGAAGTTTTTGGTGAGCTTATTACAGGAGGAGGAGTCTCTTTGATCTCAGGCTTGATAAGCCTTTGTTTTCTCTGCTCTCTGGGAAAGTATTACAGATGAGATTCCTAATCATTTATTCCGTTTGTCGCTTTCGATGTAGAGAGGAGCTTGTGAATTCAAAATCTCCAGATAAACGCTTTAATAGAATTTTTTTTTTTCTGGTTTTGTGCGTGTGCGGGATGGGGGGGGGGGGGGGTGGGGGGGGCGCATTGGGTTGGGAGGCGCCATTTGTTTCAGGCGTAATCGAATTTGGGCTAACGTATTTAGGTTTGGAAATATGTTTAATCATTGTGCTTAATCAGCCATAGATTGCTGATTAAGCATCATATGAACAATTACTGTAGAACAGTGGTTACTTTAATGTGGTTCTATATATGTTAATGAAAGTTGATATATCTGATTTACATGATGTCATTTTAATAAAGATAAACGATACACATTCAAGGTTGCGTCTCGTTCAGGCATGTCAAAGGAGGAAAAGCAAATGTTCATCGACCCTCCAATAGATTAAGAGTCCGAAGTTTCAAACCCTACTGTCAGATTAGATCACGATAAAATAGCAAAAGTGTAGAGGGGAGTGGTTGCGATTATGAAAATGACCATGTTCATACGTATAGTTCACTAAAACTCGAATTATCATTTACTGAAATACTTGTATATATATAGTTGGTAGGCGCTTGGTGCGAGCAGGCGAAATTGTTTATAATAATGTGGGGTCTTTGATCGTCAGTGCTGTATGCTGTAATCTATTGAGGTCTCGAGGCTTAAGTATCTGAAGTCAAAGACGGTAGTTTCTGTTATCGAACGGATATTGAATTGAGTGCTGATGAAACTTTTTATAGTACGGGGTCTTAGTGTGCTTTAAATATGCAAGTAAATAAGTCCCTAATTTAAGGCCTATACGGAAAGAAATACTCGTCTATCCAGCCTTACCTCTTTGTTGATGAAATCCCACGTCCAAAATTCACGACCAAGGGACAGATAAAAGAATTCCATAACCCTTTGCCATTTCAATAAGATACTCAAGATTGTTGAATCTCCTCATAAAATTTGACAATAATTCTATAGAAATTGAATTCTCCCCAAGTTCATTTCATTTTTGAGACTTGATATGTAGGTTCCTTTTACGTCGCTGCTTTCAAGAATTGGTTATAAATTTTCATGTATTTAACCGCGTAGTATGTTATATTACGTATGCTTAATAAGAGCAGTTTGGTCTAGGAATCGTTGATTGGATAAATGGGAGATAAGTCAGATTGAAATAATTTGTCTGCGAAAATGATGTTTGCTTTGGAACTGGGATCATTGCAGTCATACTTGAACAAACTTTAAAGAATAAAGTTGTTAATGACTCTTGCTGGTTGATCCTGTTTGTTTGTTGGCTAGAAAACCATGTTGCCTCTTGATGTGCATTTTGAAGACCTTATTGACTCTGAACTATGTAACAGAATAGGGTGAATGATGCCTGGGGCCACCATGTCATGTTTTCTTCTAACAAAAACATCTATAATTTAGAGAAATTTTGATTGGTATTTTGTATTATATTGTGTAGTATTAGGTAAATATGCATTAAATACAAGATCAAGTTCTTATCTATATTTATACATTAAATACAAGATCAAGTTCTTATTTATATTTATACATTAAATACAAGATCAAGTTCTTATTTATATTAATTTTTTTTCGTTTTATCTGGAGTAACGCAAAAGCATAGTAGTAGATATTGAACGTTCTGTGAATGAATTACTTTTAGCCATTTTATTACCGAAGAGATCAGGAAGATAATAATTGCTCTTTGGACATAATATTCTTGATCATTCTATTGGACAAATGAGTCAACAACCATATTTCAACTTGTACCCGGAAGTGAATCCTTCATTGGTCAAAGATGTGAATTAAGCCAATCAAGCTTGCATTCCTTCAGTTACTAACATCACACATGATTGGTAAGAAAGTGCTTTGCTCATAGCTTTCCCTTGATCTTGGATTCCGGGAAGTAAGTTATTCGTCGAAGCGGAAAATAGCATCGATTTAATGAGTAGCGATAATGAAATTTCGTGTGTAATTGTGATTAGGATGCAATAGCCGCAGAGTCCAAAAGTGTTCGCATATACCTTGCTTCTTTTTCTTGTATGAAACACCCGTAAACATTCGGTCATTGAAGACTTTATAATTATATTGCTGGTCGTCATTTTAGTCAACAAGTAAAATTGTACGGAAACTATGTGAACTAATTGAATTGCAGCTCGTGCGTTGAACATAAGCGAGATGATTATTAAACATGAGAATATGGAAATAAGCAGACCAACAAAAATAATAATATCGTTTTTGGAAATTAGGAACACAAAGTTATTTCCTTTAGGCAAAATTATTCGTTGTTATTATCCCACGAATGTTCCCAAATGTTAATTTAAACTCTCGCATTAACGCTCTCATTTCATCAGTTTATGAAAACATTCATGGTGAATAAATGCTTCTAGACTTTTGAATATTACTAGTGTAGGAAAATTCATACCTCAACTTTTAACATTTAAATGGCAGTCAATCAGTGCCTACTTAGAAAATGTTAGATAGTATCTGCTTCCATGTGTGTTAACGCTCACTCACCCATTCCCTTGGCTTCAGGGGCGGCATCCCCCGTAGAGGGGGAGTGCACCAGGGCTCCTTATTCAGTGCGCTGTAAGCATTGCTTAAGGTTCCTTACGGTGTGCCTTCAACCCCTACATGCAACCCCTTTCTTTCCTTTTACTGTACATCCTTTCATATTCTATTTCTTCCACCTTACTTTCCACCATCTCCTAACAATTGATTCATAGTGCAACTGCCAGGTTTCTTCCTGTTACACCTTTCAAACCTTTTACTGTCAATTTCCGTTTCAGCGTTGATTGACTTCATGGGGGCCTAGTGTTTGGCCTTTGGCCTAAAATTTTATACCATATTCACTTCAAATCGATTTAGGGGCTGCATTCCTGATTACACCAAAATCTTAGGTCTTTTGCAAATAATTATCCAATGCTTGGTCTTGAATTCATAGGTGGTCACCCGTCCAAGTAACTCACCTTTGCCTCGTTTAAATTGCCCCAAAACCAGCTGTTTGTTTATACACTCAATAACATACACATAAATGTAAAATGAAATGAAAACGTATTTGTTCACACGAAGAAGAGGGAATATGGTTAATTAATGTCGACAATAAGCGAATTGTAAGTGCTCTTAGATTCACAATATGGTTGGCGTATTGGCTGGATGATTATCGTTTTTCAGTTCTTTCTAAAGAAATGTTTTATCTTGCCTGACGATACGATGAAAAATCATAATGAAAAGAATGATGGAACTAGTGATTTGATATAACGCTGCAGAGAGAGAGAGAGAGAGAGAGAGAATTTTTTTGACTTCTGCTTGTCAACTATTCTCAACTGGTAGGAGAAAGAGGGAGAGCGCATTACCAAATTCAATTCCCTTTTTATGAAACAGGATAATTTCATTAATATCGTTATAATTAGTGACTGTCAATCAATTAGTACTGTCCTTCATTCGCCATAATGTAATTATCACTATGCCAGCCTTCTCCACATTATTATCGAATTGTTGAAAATGGTTCCTCTGGAGATTAAGTAGTGGGATTTTGGCTCCCGCTTTGTAATGCACAAATAATTAGATCTGAAAATTCAGGGAAGTCATTAAAGAACGTCTCTTGTGATGTAAGAACATACTACTGGTTATATAAGATTAAGACTGACTGGTAGATTGTCAGGGCATGATACTGAAACCTTCAGAATTTAATTTTACATTTTTTATTGCAACAAAACTGTTATTTCTTCATTTTAGGTAGATTGTATAAGTACGCAATACCTCCATCAGCATTCCTTGAATCTTAATCAAGAATGGCGCAGAGCTTCAGATGCATGCGCCGATACTACTTAAATTTGTGTTGGTACTTGGATGAATTGTAAATTGTATCCAAAATTAGTCTCATATTCGCTGTCATAATATATAACAAAGATTATCGAGTTCTCCTTTTTGTTTATAAAGTTACAGAAATTCTCTCTCTCTCTCTCTCTCTCTCATGCAAACAAACACACACAAACGCACACACACACGTGTTAATAATATTCAGCTCTTTGCTTTTATTTGATTTTCTTCTTCCGTGGTATTTCCAGTTTGCTATCCGATTTATGTTGTATTAAATATATTTTTCAGATTACATAGATTGCGATAACTTATAACTAACTGAAAATGATAAAGAAAGTAATCGTAATCGAGCAAAAAAAAAAAAAAAAAAAAAAAAAAAAAAAAAAAAAAAAAAAAAAAAAAAAAAAAAACGCAGTCGAAGGAAAGAATGCATTTGCTTTATCAATTGACGGCAACTTCTACCTCATATGAATGTTTTATAACCAAAGGAATTTATTTGTGACATGAAACCCAAAGGCGACAGCAACTGAGCCAAGGGAAGGGGGTAATCTCTCCTTCCCAATACAAAGACAAGACGCGTCGGCCTAGAAATCTTCCCGAACTCTTCCTTGTCTGGAGAGGACGAAATTCAGGCGACATTTCATGAGGGGTGCAAAGAGAAAGTTGGTGCCAATTTCAGGGAGTTTTTAGAGACGTTTCTCTCAAGGACTTGATGGGCCATAATAGGAGATATTCCTTTGTTGCTCGGCGAAAAGTTTGGTCTCTGTTGTGGCCGAAGAAGGAAGGATAAATCCGTAGCCGTTTTATCTGTCCGTTACGGTGATGTTGCATTTGTGTTCATTAGTCTTAAAGGGGTCACAAGCCGTATTCAATGTTGTTATTTCTCAATGAATTTAGTGTGTTTGTATGGTGCTTTTACGTTGCATGGAACCGGTGGTCATTCAGTAACGGGACCAACGGCATTACGTGACTTCCGAACCACGTCAAGAGTGAACTTCTATCACCAGAAATACACATCTCTCACTCCTCAATAGAATGGCCGAGAATCGAACCCGTGACCACTGAGGTGGGACGCTAATACCATGCCAACCACGCCGCTGAGGCGCTAATGAATTTAGTTGCGTTGCGTTTTGACTCTGTGTAAAGATTGCCTTCTCTGATTTTGGTCCTCTTTCTTCGATTGATTCTTTGCATCGCTATTTCCATCCGCCCCCCTTCCCCCCATTGTTACCTTGTCACAAAGAGAAGCTTTCTATCAAAAACCAGAAACGTCTCCTGCATTTTCATGGAACCTCTGCGAGTGTCCCCATCTACTTTTGAAAAACACCTCCTGAGTTTTGTCCTTTCCAGACGAGACTCAACAGATTTCCAGGACACTGCTGGTATGAATGTTCTCTTTGTTTTAGTATTTTCTGAGAAAAGAGGGGCATTCACTTGGCATAACCCGTAGGGGAGTGGGCCCGTCAGTGCACCTCAGGCGGTGCACTGTAGGCATTCCTTAATGGTCTTTGCAGCACCCCTTCGGCCGCTGACTGCAACCCCTTTCATTCCTTTTACTGAACCTCCTATCCTATTTCATATCCTGTTTCTTCCATCTTGCTTTCCACCCTTTCCTAACAGTTGTTTCATGGTGCAACCGATGTTTTCCTCCTGTCACACCTTTCAAACCTTTATACTCGCAGTTTTCCTTTGTTGTTGAATGACCTCACAGGTCCCAGCGATTCCCCTTTCACCTAAATTTTATATTACATTCCATTCCATTCAGTTGGCATAAACAGTCTCTAGATGCATTTAACAATAATTAGTCTTTGAAAACATTAATTAAACACTCAGATGGGCGTAGTAGTGAGTGTAATGTATGCTTCATGACGTTTGTGCTTTTGTGACTCATTTATATGTGATTAATATTATTCGTGTTTTGGGAAATGTGAAATAGGACGAGTTATAGAGCGGGAGAAATATATTCACCCTCGCAGCAAACAAGACCCACAAATATACGACGTCGTATTTATTCGGAGAAGCAATTTCATAGGGTTAATGAAATTTGATGAATAGAGGAATGTGAAATAATAGACCCTGTTTGTGTATGAATTAGGGAATTGCCTCATAAAAGCTCTCCCGCCTTTTGTTATAGTATGTTTTGACGAATGTGTGGATTCTCTCTCTCTCTCTCTCAAGAGGCACAACGGATTCTAGAGAACGGGCGCACCTTTAGCCCCTCGTCTGCTGTATGAGAGAGAGAGAGAGAGAGAGAGAGAGAGAGAGAGAGAGAGAGAGAAGGCGGCTGTGGGGATAATGCTTAAAGTTTATGTATGTATATATGTATGTATGTATGTGTGCGAGTACTATATATCCATAGAAGCGGAAATTATCCATTACTGTGCCTATTCCACAAAGCAGACTTGCATAATTGTTAATTATAACACACTAATGTATGCATCGTTGGTTGGTTAAGATTAATTGTGGTAAAGCGTTCAATAGTATAAGGGGCTTGGTGTGGACCTCTATATAGGCCAACCAATAGGTTCTTTACGTATACACGCTGAACCTTCTTTAATGTCAGAGGTAAGAAAGGCTCAATTCTGTCCAGTAGTAAAATAAAATACATTCGTTTCCAGCAGTGTTTTCCAGGAAGTTTACTGGAACTCGTATTCAGCAGGAACAAGAAGAGTCGGTTGAGATCTCTTAGCAAGTGCTAGGAGAATCTTCTTCGTCCTTTTCCATGACTTTATTAGAGGCGATTCTCCTGAGGAGTTTTTGGTGAGTTTATTACAAAAGGAGGAGTCTCTTTGATCTCAGTCTTGATAAGCCTTTGTTTTCTCTGCTCTCTGGGAAAGTATTACAGATGAGATTCCTAATCATCTATTCCGTTTGTCGCTTTCGATGTAGAGAGGAGCTTGTGAATTAAAGATCCCTAAATATAAGCTTTAATAGCAATTTTTTTTTTTTAGCTTGTGGTAAGGGGGGATGGGGGATGGAAGCGCCATTGTTTTGGGCGTAATCGAATTAAGGTTAATGTATTTAGGCCTGAAAAAATGTAATTATTGTGCCTAATCAGTCAGGATGCTGATAATAACATTCTGAAAATTACAGGAAAACAGAGCTTACTTCAGTATGTTTCTATATTTCAGTTAATAGTTGCCAGTTAGATATTTATGTGTCACACGATGTCCATTTCAGTGAATGATGCATATTCAAGGCTGTCTCGCTTAGATATGACAAGAGAAGAATGGAAGGTATCATTTCTCAGAAATCTTCATTTTTGTGTCTTTGTGCTGGTTGCATAATCCACTCAATTCAGTTATGCTGTAATATAATTACTATTGTTGAATCTGGAATCTAAACATATCTTGCCGAAACCAGATACAGAACAACAGTAACATGCGCCTTCCATACATATGGATACCTGTTACTGTTTCTTCCACAGAATCCAAAAATTTGAATGAAAATACATAAATTATTATATAACTTTCAGTTTATATCACAACAGGTAATTGTTTAAATGTATCTATATGGATACCTGTATCTGTTCCTTCCACAGAATCCAAAAATATGAAAATACATAAATTATTAATCATACAACTTTCAGCTTATATCACAGCAGGAAATCATTTAAATGTACAGGTCTGAAATATTCCTGAGCTTCGTCATTACGAGCGAAGCGAAGACATTACTGGAAACGGGCTCATTTCTGGCGGCCCGGCCCGGCCATAACGCTATTCAAATGCCAATATCTCCAAAAATACTGGAGATAAAAGAAACATTCTTTCGTTATATAAAACCTTCCGTCTTTAAATTTCATCCCATTTACGATTTACTTTTAAAATATCATAAATTCACATTTAAATGATGTTTTCATTTTTGAATTATAATTTTCTCAAGATTGATGATTCCAGTATCAAATCCGATAGTTTTCTCGAATACTAAGGCTTAGTTACACTAATACTTCTCATATCCGTTATAAAAAATAATTTCGGGTTGTATAATTTGTCATATTATCAACAGTTTGATGTTGGAGGATTATTTGCAATGCAATTAGAGATAACGCTTACGTAGCAGAGAGTTCCGAGATACCTAGTTAACTATTTGATGGTTTAACTTGAAGCTTCGCGAGTTATCGCCTTTAGGACTTCCTACTAGTGATAAATCTGACATCCTTAGTGTGAAAAAAAAAAGTTGCAGTTCATGAGTCGGTATGTCTTAAGGAATTTAAGAATCCATAGTAGATTTACATCAACCGTTCATTTGATGTCTAGGCCAGTCCCTTACGACGCTCATGATTGGCTGTTGATAAGCCAATCACAGGGCTGGAAACTCCGTCTCTCTCTCGAGAGTAGACATGGGTAGGATCTATGTTCCACCTGTCCCGAGGGATACGTCTTTCAGGAGAGGTGGAACATACATCCTGCCTATGTGAACTCTCTCGAGAGACTGGGAGTTTCCAGCCCTGTGACTGGCTTATCAACAGTCAATCAGGAGCGTCGTAAGGGACTGGCCTAGACATCAAATGCACGGTTGATGTGAATCTATTATAGGACCAGTGAACGAACTTGAACCACCTAAATGTTTCACAAGCAGTGTCCATTGCTTATAAAGTCGTGAAATTCTTTGTTTGATGTACTTGCAAACTTGAGTGTTTTCATGCATTTTTACTAATTTTGCTTGACTTCATCCTTATATCTGTCTATCGTTAGTGCAAGAAACTACGTACTGTAAGTAATTTGGTAGAAAATATTCTATATATGTTTTATTTTAATGTGACTTAGACAAAAATAACTTGGACTGAAGCAACTTTATGCTTCAAGTATGTCTGTAAATAAGGCCTTGATTGAGATCATATGAGGAAAGAAATATTCGTATAAGTAGAATACGATATATCGGGTATTTCCTCTTTGTTGATGAAATCCGACGTCAAAAATTCTTGGCCGAGGGACAGGTGAATGTATTCCGTAATCATTGACTATGTCAGTAAGCCACTCAAGGTTGGTGATTCTACCCATCAAATTTGACACTAAACTCTATAGAAATTTAATTATCCCTAATTCCATTTCAAACATTTCGCCGTTTCATTTGTTAGAGACCTGATATGTGTGTTCGTTTTGCGTCGCTGTTTTCGGGGATTCGTTATGAATATTCATTTGTTTAATAGTATAATATATCGCATTTCAACTGCTTCATAAGACCAGGTTTCTTTCAGAGTCAAATCTTTTATTACATAAAGGAGAGGTAAGGCAGATCAAAAGAATTTATATTTGTCTACGAATATTGTGTTTACTCTAGAAATGAGATGATTACAATCAGGTTTTAATAAACTGATGCGGCATGCGCATTTTGAACCATCATTACCTTGAACTTTGTGACAGATCAGGGTGAATGTTGCCTGAAGTCACATCATGTTTACTTTTGATATCACAACTTTTAGAGAATTTTGGTTAGTCGTTGATATATTCATCAGCAAATTTTCAAAATGTGAAAACTACTTTTATCGAATTATTCCCAGCCCCCCCCCCCCCCCCCCCCCCCCCCCCCCCCCCCCCCCCCCGCCCACCCCTCCCCCCCCCCCCCCCCCCCCACCGAAGAGATGAGAAAGAACATCGCTGCAGTGCCCTCATATTTTAATCAATTATAGACACAATATGGTACACACGGTGTTGCATTAGATCTTATTTATGGAATCAAATTCTTAGCAGTCTTATTTAACAAATGAGTTGCCTTTCAATTTGCGCTCGAAGTGGTTCCTGATTGGCTGATGATGTGAATACTGTGATAATTAAGCCAGTTGCAGCTGTGAATACTGTGAATATTAAGTCAACGACAGCCGTGG
The DNA here is from genome assembly GCF_015104395.2 of Macrobrachium nipponense. Lineage (NCBI taxonomy): Eukaryota > Metazoa > Arthropoda > Malacostraca > Decapoda > Palaemonidae > Macrobrachium > Macrobrachium nipponense. The sequence continues at coordinate 67,144,070 of NC_087210.1, forward strand.
ATACAGTGAATATCTTGCCAGTCACAGATACTGATACTTAATCTCCTTAACACCACCCATACTTGACATGTCTAACTTCCGTTCATTTAGAAGTTTCAGCGCTCGAAGAGACTTAAATAACTTACAATGCCTTACGAAGTAGTAGCGGTGAAGAACCTTGAAGAGTAAACGTGATTAAGCAAAAACCATAAAATGGCTGAAGTTTTCGTATTTATTTTACTTTAGTTAGTTTCGGTCATGGTATGCTCCTAAAAAATCTGTTATTGAAGCTTCATAATTATCTTGCTCGTAGTTTAAGTCTGCGAGTAAAATGGTACCTAAACTATGTGAACTAACTGAAGTTAAGTTTGTTACTAAACTAACAATAAAAGAATTTCCTCTATTAAACATAAGAATGTGCACGTAAACAGTCTTAACAAAATTGAGAATATAGTTGTGGGAAAACATGAACACAGTTTTTTCCCTAAGGAAAATTTGTTCATACTGTTATTATCACGCGAGTTTTCCCAAATGTCAATTTAAACTTTCGCATTAACGTGCTCATTTTATCGATTTATGAAAACATTTACGGTGAATAAACGCTTCTAGACTTTAGAGTTTTATTAGCGTACGAAACTTTATTTACCAACTTTTTAAATTGAAATGGCAATCAGTCAGGGCTTCCTCTTTATGAAAATGTAAGGTAATGTCGGTTTCCTTAGGTCTATTGCAACACGTATGAAATTCCTACACAACTGTCAATGGATGCGTCTTGAATGCATATGTGGTCACATGTTCAAGTATGACAGGATCCAATGTTGGGCTACTTTGCTGATCATGAGCGGTCACCCATCTACATAATGACCGTACTTGAAGTTGGTTAGCTTTAATGGACTGAACAAAAGACTGTATATTTATATACTCCCTAATTATGTAATGTAGACTAGAGACAAATGAAAAATGAAAAATGTAATTATTTGGTCACCTGAAAATAAAGGTGTACCATACATTAATGCATCACCTAAGCAAGCTACAAGTACTTTTGTATTGATATATGGTTTACATTTTGACTAGATAATTATTGTTTTTTTTTTATTTCTAGTTATATTTCTAAGAAATAACCTTATCTGCCGTACGGTGTAACTTTCACTTGGAAAGAAATGAAGGAATCGAAGATTGAGAGAGAGAGAGAGAGAGAGAGAGAGAGAGAGAGAGAGAGAGAGAGAGAGAGAGAGAGAGGAATTTTATTATGGTATCTTGCTTGTCATCCACACTCAGCTGATATGAGAGATAGGAAGCCGGCACTACCAAATTCAATTCCCTTTTTGTGAAAGAGGATAATTTCATTAATGTTGTTATAATAAGCGACTGTCAATCAAAGAGTACAGTCCTTCAACGCCATAATACCATTATCACAATGCAACCCTTTTCCACATTATTATCGATTTGATGAAAATAATTCCACTGGGGAGTATGTAGCTGGGTTTTTGGCTTTCGATTCACATTGAATCAATAATTAGTGGCCAGTTCAGGGAGAGATCATTGAAGAGTGTCTCATGCGATGATAGAAAATAGTACTATACTCTGTTTTTTTCCATCTGTCCACCCGCCTGTGGTGTTTGCGTTTGGTAACACTGCTCCCTGCGTTTAGATAGTTACGCTATGTGTAAGTTTTAAGTAAATAAGAGGATATCTGGGTGTATATTTGCAACAGAAAAGTGTATTAATAATTTACTGTATGCGAATTACACCGTTAATATTCGAAATAGGATATTGTTGTTATTGTTGAATGTAAGCTGCCTTTTCGGGGTGGCATAACTATTTCAAGCAAGGACGCAGTGTTACCATACGCAAACACCACAGGCTAGGTTGCCAGAGTACGATAATGAAAGCATCAGAGTCGCTTCTTTGGTTACGGCTCCCTATAGTTTTCATTTTACTGTAAGAAAACTGTCACTTTTTATTTTTCTATAAACTGGATAATGATGTATTACTTTCATCTTCCTTCATAACGAAGTGCTGAAGAGAGTCAAAATTTCACCTAGTGACGAAGTGCTCTCGAATAATACACTGAAACTGCCATTAGATTATTTAGGAAACATGACAGTATTTGTGACATCCAAAAATGGTTTTATATTATCTCTCTCTCTCTCTCTCTCTCTCTCTCTCTCTCTCTCTCTCTCTCTCTCAATACACACACACACACACACACACACACACACACACACACACACACACACACACACCCCTTTGTTAATGACGTTCACCGCTGTGCCTCTGTCGTAATTTTCTCCTTGAGTGGCAATCCCAGTCATTTTTTTTTCTTCCGATTTATAGCAAACTTTCACTTTAAGTTGGTATTATTTGATATATGTTTCTTATATTAAATTTATTGCTAGAAATTAGAAAGAAGTTAATCATAATCCAGTCAAAATCAGATCTCCAACAAAGGAAACAAATGCATTTGCACAACCAATGAAGACCACTCCCACTCTTACCTCACCGGGGAAAATCATTACTGATATTAAAGCAAAGACAACAAGAACTGAGCCAAGGGAA
>NC_087210.1:67151607-67166607 GCF_015104395.2 Macrobrachium nipponense
ATATGTAGCAAACGAAGGGTAGAATGAATGAATGTAAGCGCCTCATTGGCGTGGTTGGTATGGTCTTTGCCTGTCACCTCGGTGGCGCGAGTTCGATTCTCGGTCATTCCATTTAGGGGTCAGAGATGTGTATTTCTGGTGATAGAAGTTCACTCTCGAAGTGGTTCGGAAGTCACGTAAGGCCGTTGGTCCCGTTGCTGAATAACCACTGGTTCCTTGCAACGTAAAAGCACCGTACAAACAAACAAACATGAATGAATACAGATAACTGGCGAAGATGTGGTAAAATGGAGTGCATAGGTGTTAGACAATCAGATTATTTGGAAGCCTGGACGTGTCGCTTTGACAGACGACGATACATTCTGAAGTTTGTATAAAGGAGGAAGTCTGTGAATCCTAAGGGATGTGGGTGGAAGGAGTATTGGAAAGAAAGCTTCTTGCTTGAGAGAGAGAGAGAGAGAGAGAGAGAGAGAAGAGAAGGTTGAAAGATCAACATAATGTTTTTGAACTCTGTTTGTGATCAACAGCTGATGATGGGAGCGTTTTCTGCGCTGGATTGTTACTTGATTCTGCAGCTTTTGGGATAATTTACTGAAAATGTTTTTGAATTTGTATATGTTTGTGCGTGTAACTCGGGCTTCAAGAAAATGCGTTTTTCTCCTGTTATTCGTGATCTTTCAAAACATAGAATAACAGCTTGCTAATTAAAGTGATTTTCGGTATATGAATTAGAAAAAGAGTAACGTTCCATTTCTTTCCAGAAACAAAAGAACCCTGTTAAGAGAAGGGGTCACATGTATCTTGTTGGTAAAGTGGTATATGCGTAATATAGTGTGAGAGAAATTTTACTTTTTCTTTTTTTGATCATTGAAAGTAATTGGCGTTAGAATTCACTATGCCATAAAGGAATGACTCCCGCGAAAGCGAATTGTTATTTCAGGAGACGCGTGACCTAATTTCCGGTGATTACTCTACTGTCCATAGAGGGAATACGAAAGGGCTAAAATTTGATGATAATACTTATCCTTCATTCTTTGCCCATGCAGACAGGAAAGGCGCCCCGCCCCCACCAATTCATTCTTATCTTACCATAAAGAGAACCCTTCTATCCCGGCCCATCAAAAGCTTCAAACGAGAAATATCTCGTGCATTTTCATGAAAGCGCTGCCAAGTGTCGTCATCCACTTTCGAAAAACGCCGCCTGAATTTTGTCCTTTCCAGATGGGGGTTCCAGCAGATTTCCAGGAGCACACTGCTGGAATGAATGTTTCCTTTGTTTTATTATTTACTGCCAACAAAGGGCATTTAGTTGGCACACTCCATCTCTCCCTACTCCAACAAGGATAATGAAATTTTTCAAGACTAAACATTCAGGTGAGTTTATGACTTAAGTCTCATATATCCCTGAATGCTTAGGTGCGTTTGTGACTTACTTATATGTGATTAAGTTTGTTTGTTTTGGGAAGTGTGAAATAGGACGAGTTATAGCGGGAGAAATAAATTCACCCTCACTGCAAACAAGACCCACAAATATACGACGTCGTATTTATTCGGAGAAGCAAACTCCTAAGGATGATGAAATTTAGTGAATAGGGGAATAGGAAATAATTGACCCTGCCTGTGTATGAAATAGAGGAATACCTCATAAAGGCTTTTCTTTTATATCTTGAGTCTCTCTCTCTCTCTCTCTCTCTCTCTCTCCCTCTCTCTCTCCGGGGTGCGACTCGCAATGGTCAATCACCGACCAGATACCTAATTCACTGCTAAGATCGACAGATGCACAATGGCCGGTGCTACACACACACACACACACACACACACACACACACACACACACACAACACACACACATATATATATATATATATATATATATATATATATTATATATATATATATAAATATATATATAAATATATATACCGTATATTATATTATATATATATATATATATATGTATGTATATTATTCGATATTTATTATACACGATGAAGATGATTAAGGGCAGGAATATTATTAGATACACATTTTGCTTCTATAGCTCTTTTTTTTTATTCTAACATTATATATTATTTTGTAAAAAGCCCTGAAGATGTGACGATATTGTCACGAAACGTAGGATTAAAGCAAAATGTATATCACATCGTATTCCTGTCTTTAATCATCTTCCCCCTGTATTTTATATATATATATATATATATATATATATATATATATATATATATATATATATATATATGATTTGTAATTTGAGTATTCTCAATTCCTAATGGCTAATTCGTTATGAAACTGCCTTTCGAGAAAAGGGTATTATTCTGCCATTGAAGATATAAACTGAAGCACTGGAGATTATATATCCGCGAATCTGGTAGCGACCCTATTTAGATATCTCTCTCTCTCTCTGGGAGCTCTTCAAAAGCCGTTCCAGCTCGTCGTAATTGTGTCTGAAATAAATGTATTTATGTCTCATAGTCTTATGAATGATCTGAAAGGAACTGATATTATATTCAGAGTTGTAGTGCGTTGGGTAAGGGGACCAAAATACCGGCGTTCGGAAGATACTAAATGAAATAAGTCAAATAAGGACTAGGAAGTAAATTACAGGTAATCAAAATGAAGAACAATTGCTTAAGTGGAACTGCATCTACTTGATACGGATTGCTTTTTAATTTTTGTATCGCATTATCCTGTCATTATTACTTTTCCTATTCGTGGAAATAGAAACCCAGTCAATTTCTAGGTCATTCCTGTTCAGAAACAGTAAGGCACATACTTCTGTTCCCTCACGAGAAAAATCTTACTTTTATTGCAGGAAAATGTTAACCTTCTTGAAACAAAATTATAAGTGTAATGCAATAAGATCCCGGAATTCTTCACAATTACTTGCTTTAGCAAACAATAATCAAACTGTTGGGTGTATATTTTAGATTGTGTTTTTTTTAAGTTACTATAGTAGATTCACATCAACCTGCATTTGATATCTAGTCCACTCCCTTACGACGCTCCTGATTGGCTGTTAATAAGCCAGTCACAGGGCTGGGAACTCAGTCTCTCTCGAGAGTTCACATAGGCAGGATGTATGGTCCACCTCTTCTGAGGGATACTTTTGAAAGACGTATCCCTCAGGAGTGGTGGAACATAGATCCTACCCTTGTGAACTCTCGGAAGAGACTCAGAGTTTCCAGCCCTGTGATTGGTTTATCAACAGCCAATCAGGAGCTTCGTAAGGGACTGGACTCGACATCAATTGCACGGTTGATGTGAATCTACTATAGTAGGGACAGTCTTTCCTCATTACCATTGTTAAAGGCTACCTCTTGATTGCTGAGTAATTGATCGTCTCATAATTAATTAGAAATTAGAAATTAATTTAAAAAATCACAATGAAATATTTTTTCTCAAGAGATCGGAATAAATATAAGTTGTCTTCCTGACAGTAAGGAAGTATTCAAGCAGAAATATTAATTTACAATGACTCTAAAATTGATTTTACGAGTTAACAGGCTGGCCTTCCATCTAATGTATAACCTTCATCAACTCGTTAGATTGATTCTCTCGTCTCCTTTGGGAACTTTGTCAGAACCATTTCCTGAACATTCACAATGAGAACGCTCGGCTCTTGCTAAAAGGGTATCATTCTTCATAGTTCGTTTTTGCATTAACAGGCGGAGGGAATTTCAGTAAAAGTGATAATGACGTCAATTAAGGCAATGAGGAAGAGTAATAAGTGATCGACGGACCGGGAGTTCAATGGAAGTACTCCGATTTCGAAAATGTAGATTGCCTGTAGGAAATCTCTCTCTCTCTCTCTCTCTCTCTCTCTCTCTCTCTCTCTCTCTCTCTCTCTCTCTCTCTCTCTCTCTCTCTCAGGAGTGATTAGAGAACTTGATCTAATTATTAAAGTATTCATTTTCATATTGATCTCTCTCTCTCTCTCTCTCTCTCTCTCTCTCTCTCTCTCTCTCTCTCTCTCTCAGGAGTGATTAGAGAACATGATTTATTATTAAAGCATTCATCTTTATATTGAAGTAATCTCTCTCTCTCTCTCTCTCTCTCTCTCTCTCTCTCTCTCTCTCTCTCTCTCTCTCTCTCTCTGGAGTGATTAGAGAACTTGATCTAATTATTAAAGCAATATTTTCATATAAAAATCTCCCCTCTCCCTCTCTCGCTCTCTCTCTTCTCTCATCTCTCATCTCTCTCCTCTCTTCCTCTCTCTCTCTCTCTGGAGTGATTAGAGAACTTACATCACTGACTCTGAGTAATTGCTCTACAATATCTACTGACCCAAGTGCTAAGTCACCTTCACCATCACTATCGCCGCTCGTGAATGAATCGTCTTTTGCCAGCATTGAGACTGACGACATAGTACTAGTAGAAGAAATAGTTTTAATTTTTTTCCAGAGTCCAAGAAGATGTATTTGACTAAGTTCCTTCTGTTCTTCGGTGAGGAGAACATTATATCTTCTGTCAAGATACACAGCAGATAGGAAAGCAGGGTTCCTAAGCAGAGAATCTTGCCGTTTTTCCCTGCCCAGCCTTGCTGTGAGGGCTGATGGGGCAAACCCCACTGGGATATGCTTTAATTAACACCCCAGTGAGAAGACCTCTGCTAATCCTTAATGGTCACACACCTGGTTGACTTGGGTGGTGAGTCACCGCCCAAGTCAACCAGGAGTGTGACCCTGGGGGGTTGGGCGGCGGCCGGCGGGGCTTGGCTGCTTCTGAATTTGGTACGGAAATGGTACGATTTAGTACAAAAAAAAAATTGTACTTTCGTACCGTACCGAACTCGAAGGAAAATATCGTACCGTAATATCGAATCATACTTACATCCCCAAAAAAACCGTACCGTACCGTAATATCTTACCGAACCGTACTACATGCCCTGCTTGACTGACATACTAACACACTATAATCGTCGTTCCCCGACGCTAGCAAGACGTCCACCAGCCGTGCAGAGATGTTGCTGTCGTTTATCCAGGGTGATTACGAGAGTTTCTACGAGTCTACAGAGTTCTACAGCGTTTTTTGATCTACAGAAGCTGTCAGAAGTCTTCTACAGGGAGGGAGGCCGTTCGTCTTCCTACAGCACACTACAGTCTGTGCTGGAAGTTGCAGACAAAGAGGGATATTCAAGAATCCGAAATGCAGAAAAGATTTATGCGCACAGTGTTATTTGAGATGAAGCGTGATAAGACTTTACTTTATAATGCCAGAGACGTGCAGTTATTACTATTTTTTTTTATTTAGTTTTTTTTGAGCCGGCTAATGTTTTCTTATATGTATTAGCTCTTTTGTGACCAGTTGCTAGACAGGAGCTAGCAATTTTGGGTGGCCGAGCTCTGTGAGATAAAAGGGGTTATAATTAATAATATATTTAATATGCCAATGTGATGTGCTGTGACTTTGCGGAGAACAGAGCCGAAGCAACGACCTGAGAAAGCTGATAAATCATTCTATTGACTTTGTCTTTACAAGTGCGTATACTTAATTATGTGTTCTCCTGTCTTTGTAACAGACGATTCTGGCAAGGGAACCGAGAGTCCTTGAATATTATCTTTCTATTGTTAAATGAATACTATATTTTTTATATAACTTTGACTCTCATTTGATGACCTGTTAGGATGGAGAGAGAGAGAGAGGTGGAGAGAGAGAGACAGAGAGAGAGAGAGAGAGAGAGGGAGGGAATGAAGGCTATGCCAGCGGTCGCTTAGAGAAAGTGAGAGAGAGAGAGAGAGAGAGAGAGAGAGAGACATGTGAGAGAGACGAGAGAGAGAGAGGGAGAAGAAGGAGAGTGAGGAAGAGAGAGAGAGAGAATTGTGTGTGTATCAGTTTGCCTACCGCTTTGGTTTCACGCATACCAAATAAATACGAGATTCTTATCTCGTAACATATATATATATATATATATGAATATATATATATATATATATATATATATATATATATATATAGATATATATATATATATATACTATATATAATATATAATATATATATATATATATATATATATATATATATATATATATATATATATATATATATATATATATATATATATATGTATATGTATATGTATATGTATATATAGTATATGTATATGTATATGTATAGATGTATATGTATATGTATATGTATGTATATGTATATGTATATATATATATTATATATATATATATATTAAGGAGGAATTTACAGATTTATCATATTTAACTTCCCATGGAGACAGAGTCCGAGCGACAACCTAGAGAAAGCTGATAAATCTTTTCTGGGATGGTGTGACACTAAGATGCTTACTTAAGCAGGTCAATGCTTGTTCTGTGGGTATGTGAGTTTGTGAGGGCTTGTTCAAGGTGCCTTTGAAAATTGGCTGTGACCAGTTATTTGGGGCGTTGACGAAGAGTGTTAATTCATGTGTACGTGTACGAACTGTGGTTGAAAGAAAAAGCCTTTTGTGAGATTGTGGATAATTGATTTCGGTTGCTAAGTGAGAGGGAATGAGAAATATCCGTCCGTTGACTGTGGTAATGATACGAAAGAATTGAACTAGTCATCAAATTTGCCCAGGGCGAGATGCCTCGAGGGAGTTGGACTCGGTCTGGCTTGTGTGTGTGAAATAATCGAGTGCCTTCTTGCCGAGCGCGTTTGTGTTGCACCGATGAGATTCGCGTGTTTATAATTGCGAATGTTCCGGGTTTTCTTTCATTGTGAAGCTGCGAGTGTTAGAAAATGTATTTTTTGGTCCTGGGTTTTTTTTTTTTTTGAATCATTTTGTGAGTTGTGGGATTGGTTTAGGATACCACATTTTTTTTCCCATAGTAGCAGAAAGTGAAGTGTTATTTTTATTGGCGCATGTTTAGAAGAGACGCATTCGTCTTTGTGTTGATATATGCGTGTGTATGAATGGTTTTCATACATGCAAAACTGTGCTTGAATTGCATTTTTTGCTTGGAGACAAAGAGCACCCACTTGTTCTTACGCGCTCAGCATAATTTCCTGCCTAACCGGAACCCAACAGGGGTATTGCAAAGGGGAGGGCGGTAGTAGTTGGTCCCTGCCTCGGGGGGTACTCAAACACTATTCAGGGGGGGTGTTCTAATGCTCAGAGGAGGGTGAAACACTTTTTTTTCAGTGGGGGGTGAACTCCTCCTTTTTATTTCTTTGTGTCGGGGCATCGGGGACGAGTTTGCCCTTGAATAATGAAATATCTTTCCAATGCCAAAAGACATCAGCTGATAATGATTGGTTGATGATGTGAGATGCCCGTAGGGTTTTTTTTTTTTTTTAGAAAGAGATTTTCTTTCTCTTGGGTGAAGAGAAAAGGAAATGATGCACATATGGGATGTGGTGCAAGTTTTCCTTATGCTTTGGAAGGCACAATTATAATGGGGACACAGATTATTTTTTTTTTTAATAGAGATTTGATTGGTGTTGGAGAGATTACTTTAAAATGGTGCTAAGTGGTGATGAGTGGTGATGACTGATGTTGTCAATTGGTGATGCCATTGCTGAATGGTGATGCCCGGTGGTGCTGACTGATGATGATTGCTGACTGATGTTGTCAGGTGGTGTCGCCATTGGTGGTGGATGGGTGCCTCGTGTTGTGTTTGGTGTATACTGGGGAAATGGTGTTGATTTTGGGTGTGGCAATATGATAAATACTGTGGATTGGCAATATTAATGCCCTTACTTGAGATATTTGCAGGAGAATTATTATTATTATTACTTGAGATATTTTACGGGAGAGTTACTTCAGTAGAATTATCATTACTTGAGACATATTTTACGAGAGATTTGAGATATTTCATGGGAGATTATTTTATAATTATTACAGATAATTATATTATGGAGAATTATTACAATGAATTATGGGAGAAGTTTTGTGGTTAATTATTTATTGAGTTTCTGTGACTTTGGAGAATATGTCAGTTCATGGGTGATGAATTTGGCTGAATTTTTAGTGAATTGTGCTGAATTTTGTTGAACTTTTGGTGAATTTTGTGCTGAATTTTTGTTGAATGGGCAAGCATTGGCATTAGTGATGTTTTTTATACTAATACTGGTGATTTTTTTTATATACTAACGTGGGTGTTGTAATGCTATCAAGGGTGGTGTTTTTTTTGTGAATTTGGGAGGAACTAACAACACATTTGTTGTTTTTCTTTTTTTATGAGTTCAGCAGATAATTGCTTGACATTTACGTGAGTCATGGGGATAGTTAACAGTGCCTTTGATTTTTCTTTTTCCTTTTTTGGAAGTTAGCCATCGCTGACATAAGTTTTGTTTATTATGGGCGAGTTTGAATTTTTTTTTTTTCTCCAGTTTGTGTGAGAATTTTTTAATGTTTCAGTTCGTGACTTAGAGTCATTGTTCGGTAACGTGTTTATGATTTCAGCTGTTTGATGCTGCATAGAGATTTAAGGGAGAATTTTCGCATTTTTTTTAATGCATACGTAATGGCACTACATTTTTTTTCTCTGGATATTTGTGTTCCAGAAATTGTGGGTTTCTTGCACAATACCTTTGTTGTATTTGTCAAAACTTTGCCAGAGATAGGAAACTTGGCTAAGTTTCTAGTGGCCTGTGTCGTAGTGCATATGGAGAAGTCTTTGCTTAGACACTTTGAATTTGGAGTTTTGTTATAATGAGTTGTGGCACATTGGTGATTTTTTCTAGAATTTTCTGTGCAATTTTATTTGCCGAGTTTTTGCCTTTTTCAGCAGTTATGCTAAGCAGAGAGTTTATAGTTTTTGACTATAACATTGAGTTATTTTCCTGGAGAATTGGAGGTATATTATTTTGGAGATATAATTGTAGATATAATATATTGGAGAAATAATATTTTTGGCCCTTTGATATTTGCCTATGGTGATGAGAGCTATGTTTAGTTCAATTATTTTGCAGCCATCTTTGTTGCTAATGGAGACACCTTTTTGAGGAGATGTGAGGCAATATTTATGAGTGTGTCAGCTAGGGGCTTTGAGTGCATTTTTTTTGGAGGTGGAGTTACATTTTTTATTATCCTGCTTGGAGATATATTATTCTTTGGAGACTTGTTTTATTCCACATGGAGTTATTGGTGAAATAGAGGTAAGTATTTTTTATTTGCCGAAGCAGAGGTGAATATTTTTTATTGCTGGAGTGGTGGTTTTATAACACGTGTTATTGGTGAAATAAGAGGGAATATGGTGGTGTGGTTTTAATTAAATGGAGATATATTACCGGGAGTGGTTTTTAGGTTTATTAATATGGTGGAATGGATATATATATATATCTATATATATATATATATATATATATATATATATATATATATATGTGGGTGAAGAATGATCTTTGGCTGGTGACCTTTTTTTGTGGTTATGACTTTTTTTTTTGGGGGGGGGGGGTTTTTTCGAGCCAAGAGAAGAGTTCTGTGGTTCTTTTTGGTTTCGTGACTAATTGGAGGTAAGTGGATTACTGCATTGTGGTCCTATGGAGATGATATTTTTGGAGGCATATGATTGCTGAATTGTGAGTTTACTGCAGTTTTTTTTATCCTGGATAGGTGATAATTTTTTATATAATTGAGCAGTGTCATGTGAGAATTGTCTTTGAGACAAATTTTTTAACACTTTAGATATATCCTGGAGATAATTTTGTGAAATGTGCTTGCTTTGTGTCAGTATAGAACCTTTATTTTTTTTTTTTAGAATCATGAGTTTCTGAAGTTGCGAGTCTGACTAGACATTTCTATGCTGCAGTTCAAGCACACGTTTTCGCAGGTGGATTTTTTGCTGAAAATGCTGTGATGAGTCCGGTGTGATGACTATTTTCCTCTAGTGGTGATTGCTCAGAGTTTTATACAATATCTGGAAATGTTGACCATAGCATTTCATGAAAGTGCACGTGTAAGAGTTTGCTTTCTGGCCGTGTCCGGTCGATTGAATAGTTGCGATGGCAAAAATTCCGTAACTATACATATTGCATTTGTTGGGGAAAACGCGGGGTTATGTATATCATGCATATATTATGTGCTTTGTGATGGGGAAGTTCACTTGTCATTATCTTTTTTTTATTTTTTATTTTTTTCCTTTTCCTACGAGAGATGTAATTTGTTGGGCTTTGTGATTTACATAAATGGGCGTTTTGAAATTAATTATATGAGTAGTGAGGGGGTTTTTGCTGTTAAACATTGAAGATTTTTACTGATTTTGTGGGTTGTTCAAATATCAGAGCTTGAGAGAACATTTTTCAGTGATAATTTTGGGTCTGGGCTTGTTACGTGTTTTTTTTTTTCTTGGGCTCATTACTTTTTCTTTCTTTTTTTTTTTACTTGTGAGAATTTGAGTTTGAAATGTGAGTGCAGAAGTCCGTGGAGTTACTGTGAGTTTTGGATTGTGTGTGCTGATCTATGAGTTTGCAGAATTGAGTTAGAGAACTTGATATTTTCTTTGCGGAGTTGTGATAATGACTTAAGATTTGGTGGTCATATTTAGTGGAGTTAATTGGGAGACGTTCAGTTGGTATTTTTGGGAATTTTTGAGGTTCTTATTTGATAGAAATAGTATGTCTGGGGTTAGTTTTCTTTTTTGATTGACCGATGACTTGACTGACATACTTAAACACACCATAATTGTCGTTCCCCGGCGCTAGCAAGACGCCCACCAGCCGTGCAGAGATGTTGCTGTCGTTTGCCTAGGGTACTTACGAGAGTTTCTACGAGTCTACAGAGTTCTACAGCGCTTTTGGGTCTACAGAAACTGTTAGATGTCTTCTGCAGGGAGACCTTTCGCCTTCCTACAGCTTGCTACGTCTGTGCAGGAAGTTGCAGACAAAGAGGGATATTCAAGAGTCCAAAATGAGAAAAGTTTATACACCCAATTAATATTGGAGATGAAGCGTGATAGACATTACGTTGTACTGCCAGAGACGTGCAGTTACTACTATATTTTGTGTTTTGAGCCGGCCAATGTGTTTTGTGGGTATAAGCTGTTTTATGTGAGCTATGGCTAGGCAGTGGCTAGCCAGGGTAGTGGCCGAGCTAATCTGTAATAAGGAGGAATTTACAGCTTCATCATATTCAACTTCCCATGGAGACAGAGTCCGAGCGACAACCTAGAGAAAGCTGATAAATCTTTTCTGGGATGGTGTGACACTAAGATGCTTACTTAAGCAGGTCAATGATCGTTCTGTGGGTATGTGAGTTTGTGAGGGCTTGTTCAAGGTGCCTTTGAAAACTGGCTGTGACCAGTTATTTGGGGCGCTGACGAAGAATGTTAATTCATGTGTACGTGTATGAACTGTGTCTGTTCTTAATGGCTTGGTTTAGCCAAGAACTAGGGAGACAGCTACGGGAGAAAAGGCAGAATGCTGGGATAGCTTTTTGAAAGTTATATTTGTTAAAGTGTGTGAAGTTCCAAGCTGTAATGGGTAAGTGTTATGATTTAGCCAAAGGGATGGCTTGTTTTGATATTTTGTAAAGATGTTCTATTTCATTTAATCTTTTGACTTTGTCTTTACAATTGTGTGTGCTTACGAGTGTGTTCTCCTGTCTTTTAAACAAGCTGTTCTAGTGAGGGGACCGAGTGTCCTAGTGAGGGGACTGAGTGTCCTGTGTGGAGAGAACTATAATATTTTGGAGAAGAGATAATTGGTGTGACTAATTACTGATTGAGACATTTAAATACCGGGGGGTTGTCTGTGAGACTTGAACTATTATCATTCCATTAATTACCCTGTAAGAACCTGAATCATTCAGTTAGTACTTTACTTTGAATAAACGTATATATTTTTGTAACTCCGACTCTGATTTGATGACCTGATGGAATGGAGAGAGAGAGAGAGAGAGAGAGAGATAGATAGAGAGAGAGAGGGGTTATTACCTGTGTCTCAGAGAGAGAGAGGGAGGGAGGGACTGAGGGTTACCAGTTCGCCTAACGCTCTGGCTAAACACATACCAAATATTAAAATAGGGGGTCGACGCCCTTCGCTGTTAATATATATATATATTTATTATATTATATATATATAATATATACTATATATATAATATATTATAATTATATATTTATGTATATTAATTGTATATAATGTATATATTAATAATGTATATTATATATATACTTTAATATATATATTATATATATAATATATATATATATATATTATTTTGTAATATATATATATATATGTATAATATATATATAATATAATATAGTTAATATATATAATATATATATATATATATATATATATATATGTATATATATATATATTATTATAATACTATATTAATAATTATTTATATATATATTATATATATTTATATATATATATATTATTATATATAATATTATATATATAATGCATATATATATTATATATATTATATATATATATATATATTTATGCATTAATTTATATATATATATAATATTAATAATATATATATATATATATAATATATAGCAATATATATAATATAAATATATATATATATATATATAGATATTATATATATATATATATTTATATATATATATATATTATTATTTTATATAATTATATAATATATATAATATATAATATATATTATATTATATATATATATTGTTTATATATATATATATATATATATATACTATATATATATATATATATGGGTTATATATATATATATATAAATTATAATAATATATAATATATCATATATTATATATAGTATATATATCTATATATATATATATATATATATATATATAATATATATATATATATAAAATAAATATATATATTAATATATAAAATGATATATCATATATATATATTATAGTATATATATATATAATATTATTATAATATTATATTTATATTATCATATATATATATATATATATATATTTATATATATATATATATATAATATATAATATTATAATATCTATATATATTATATATATATATATATATATATATATATATGTATATAATTATATATATATGTATATATATATATATATATATATATATATATATATATTATATACTATATATATATATATATATTATATTTATATATAAATTATATATATAATTATTATTATATATTATATATTATTATATTATATTATAATATATAATTATAAATATATATGTATATATATATTATAATATATATATATATATATTATATATATATATATAATATTATATATATATATATATAATATATTATATATATATATATATATATATATATATATATATATATATATATATATATATATATATATATATATATTATATATTATATATAATATATATTAATATATTATTATATATACATATGTGATATATATATATATATATATATATATATATATATATATATATATATATATATATATATATAATATTATTCATGTTCTACCTGTCACTGTTTAACCTCCTTGGAGAGTGGAAGTAAGTAATGGTTAAGTATTATATTCGAAAGGACAGAAATTCTGTTTTCAGTAATATTTTGAAAAAAAAAAAAAAAAAATCTGAAGACTAGATGAATTCTTCTTTCTGGAATTTGCGATCTCTCATTGTATTTCTGTCTAATATTTATAAGACTTTACACCTTAATTAACAAGTCTTTTTACGGGAGCTCGGTTTTCCATTTCAATGCTTTGCCTGGGTCCCAATTTACATAATTCGTTGATGCGATTAAGAGATTCCTGGGTGCTAAACTTAATTTTGAAACTTTCATCAACCGACATGTCTACAGAGGTTACTGTTTTCTGTGTAGATTGTTATGATGCGAGCATTTGCCACTCAAGATAAAGTTTTGTACGTCCACATAATGTATACATCAAATGTAAATTTTAACTCTTTGCCTTAAGTAAAAAAGAAATCGCGCAAGGATGAGATTTATTTTAGGAAAGCTATGGAAAAGAAATTTTTTGACGTCTATTAGTTCTTGAGACCATGATTTCCTTATCACCGAGAGAAATTTCAATTTTTAACAATCACCCACATCCCCCCTCAAATAATTTTTTTTTCGGTTTCTCGATTAAAAAAGAAGACAATGGCGTTGCGAGACTTTGAGGTCGATTAGTTTTTTGGAAATCTGTCTGTTATTTGATTAAGGGAGTTAAGCTACTTTGTTCAACGTACAACAATAAATTCCTTCCGGGAAGCAAATTCCGAGATATCAACTAATATTGTACCGGGCCCGTTTTTTTTTTTTTTTTTCATGCCCCCAGGTTAGGTAACGTTAGGTTGGGTTAGGTTAGTTAAAGAATGTCTAAGTATGTGTGAAACGTAATGAGACTATTTTCAAGAAGAATTCAACTGAAGGGTTAGAGTTGTGTATTTCTGGTGATAGAAGCTCAATCTGACGTGGTTCGGAAGTCACGTAAAGCCGTTGGTCCCGTTGCAAAATAACCACTGGTTCCATGCAACGTAAAAACACCATACAAACAAACTAGAAGATTCTATGGTTAGTTTTTGACGGTATGGCGTCCCGCTTTTGTCAGTGAAGGCCTGGAACTCGGTTACAGGTGGGGAGAGGACTAACTTTGCCAAGGGAAAATTACGTTTGAAGACGCTCCTATAGGAAATGTGTTAGTTTATGTACTAATTTGATATTTCCAATTATGAAATAAAAAATGTCTGACATTTTCGACACAATTTTGTGAAGTAAGTTACACTCATCTCAGTAGGCAGGGACTTTAAATGTTTTATGTAGATAGAAACACGAATATCCTATAGTCCTTGTCCGTGTTTCACTGCACCATGATGTAAAAAGTTTAGTTTCGAACAAAGCAGAACCGGCGAAGTCCATCAGCCAGAATGGATATCATGAAACGTAGAGAAATATTCATGAGCATCGATTGGAACGAAAAAGCAAATGAAAAGAGAGAGAGAGAGAGAGAGAGAGAGAGAGAGAGAGAGAGAGAGAGAGAGAGTAGTATTCCACAATAACTGACTTTTTGACTTTTCATTTCACCCATCACCGGCAGAAAGGTCAAG
>NC_087210.1:67171607-67196607 GCF_015104395.2 Macrobrachium nipponense
GAATTATATAATAAGTGGATGCCTCTAAGTTTGCAATGAATCCTTATTCTACGTTAGGATTACTGTGAATTAACTTTAGGATTATGTTGAATTTATTAAAGATTAACATTTTCTGTTCACGTGGTTCGGCCGCTCCTAGTCAGTTGTATTATCCTTTGATAAAAAGTAGAGCCATTCCTTCAATCTTCATATCACACCCTTCCAGGCCGTAACCACCGTGACAGTATATATAAATATCTTTTCAAAATAGATACCAAGATCCCGGTAGAAATGATGATGAAAATTCATTTGCCAATAATTCTTCGATTTCATCATTTACCCATTCCCGATTTTTTTTTAAACCATCCGCTGAAAAGTAAGGTTACGATGTTATCGAATTCCCATCATCTCGCTGACGAAATCCTACGTCAAAAATATTTGACTGCAGAAAAAAAATTGAATTCCGTCATCCTCTATTGATTTAATTAGATTCTGGAGGTTCTTCCAACCATAAAAGTTGACATTACTGTACAAATTTGCCGTTACCAAATTTATTCAGTATGTTTGTAGCAGAAGATATGATATATTATATCCATTTACTTCTTGGATATCAGGCAAGGATTATGAGGATTTATTAGGATTTTAGGAAAAGTGTGAAATTTTGGAAAAGTGTGAAATTCATATATCAGATTATATTAAACTACATCTGTACGCATTATGAAGTTTTCTGCCCTATGCCAAAGTTAAAAACATACTAGAAAACAGAATTGGTTTTATTTTACCTTTTCTTGTTAATCGATTATTTATTATTTAATTGTAAAGAAAACTAGTTTAAAGAGCTACAGAGGACCTTAATTCACAGCCCAGAAAGAAAAGTAAGGAATGGCAGAAGGTCTACAACCCTCTTTCTAAAAGGGATAAATTTGGCAAAGATCCATGTCAATGAAAGTTCCCGATCTTTTCTGTTTTGGTTAGTCGAGAGCAAAGATAATTGCCCACGAGTTGATTAGCATTAAATATGGAGTCAGATTACCTTGATTTAGTTTATGAATTTCCCCTGTGTCCCGAGGAGGAGATTTGTAACGAGAGAGAGAGAAAGAGAGAGAGAGAGAGCAACTTAGTGATAACAAAGTAAGACAGGATACACATGTGGTTTCTGGAGTTGAAAAAGGCTATGGAACATTCAGGAATATATTGCTGATAGTTCGATGAATCTGTTCAGTGGATGTGTGACTAATAAAAATTATATATATTATATATATCTACATCTATATCTATATCTATATATCTATATATCTATATATCTATATATATAGATATATATAGATATATGTAGATATATATAGATAGAGTTATGTTATATAGATATAGTTATAGATATAGATCCTATATCTGTATATACTAAGAATAGATAGATATATCGATAGATAGATAGATAGATAGATAGATAGATAGATAGATAGATATAGATACTGTCTATATAGATATATCTATAGAAATATCTATATATATGTGTATATATGTATATATATATATATATAATATATATATATATATAATATATATATATATATATATATATATAAAATCAATGTAGCACAAAGGAACATGTATTTCATTCCTGCTATGCCATTTTATAAAACTATTGATATTAACTTAGTATTTAAACATAATATTTTGAGAAATAAACTAATTAGGAATAGCCCGTCAAATTCATAATATTTTGAGAAAATACTAATTAGATAGCCCGTCAAATTCAAGCAATATTGTATACAGTATTCCTTGTAAAGAATGTAATAAAATTTACATAGGGCAATCATCGAAAGATCTATAGGTGATATGCTCTTCAGCACAAATATGCCATATCAAGAGGCTTAACGAATAATGACATTGCGGATCATTGGCTTAAG
This sequence comes from Macrobrachium nipponense, assembly GCF_015104395.2. NCBI lineage: Eukaryota > Metazoa > Arthropoda > Malacostraca > Decapoda > Palaemonidae > Macrobrachium > Macrobrachium nipponense. Next base: position 67,173,497 of record NC_087210.1, read on the forward strand.
ACAGGCCGTGCTATTACTTGGGATAATTCCTCGATAATGTGCAAGGTTAAAGATCATAGCAAAAGGAATCTGTTGGAATCCATTTTTATTGAAGCCACGTCAACAAGGAATTTAAATCTCCATCCTGGATTGTCCGTTAATCCTCTCTCCTTGTCTCTTTTGCTTAAAGAACTCACCGCCCACCGTTTCTGTTTTTGTATATTCACTGTGAACTTGAAAATGTAGAATAAACCTCGAAAAAACTTTTTTCCAAATCTCCAGTTTTGCACTTAAATTTCTACCGTGGATTTAAGGATTATATATACTGTTGTAAGACATCCTATGTCCACATTTGACCAGTAATCTGGACCACAGAAGGGAGTGGTTGAAATTTATGGTTGCAACGTTAAGATAGTGTTTTATGGGCCTTTTATCTTCATATTATATTGTTGTATTACAATGGAAGACATTCATATAATATATATATATATATATATATATATATATATATATATATATATATATATATATATATATATATATATATATTTATATATATTATATTTATATATATATACTATATATATATATATATATATTTATATATATATATATATATATATATATATATATATATATATATATATATGTATAATGTATATATACACATACATAGATACATACATGCATACAGGCACCAATGTGATTACATTGCTTGCACGTTCCTTCCGAGTAAAGAACTGGATGCCTTCCAGAGATGATTTAGATCTCTTGCGTATTTGTATATTGTTTCCCTCGCTGTTTTTCCCGCAACATAAAATACGAACTTTACACGGTCCCCGCCTTTGTATTGCTCTCTTCCTCATGAGATATTTTCCTTTTCTTATTTTCTTGTTTCTTTCTTTTTATTGCTTTCCTCCTCTCCTCCTCCTCTCCTCTCCTCCCCTCCCTCCTCCTCCTCCTCCTCCTCCTCGGATGCGTTTCTTTTGTGAGAGTATATTGTTGCCATTTTTGTCATTCTGCCGAATCAATATCCAAAAAGAATGAGTTTTTTTTCTTTATTTTTTTTGTGTGTTGTTGGGGGGGTTGGGCTGGGGGAATAATTGCTGGGAAATGTGAGAGCGATTTTAATAGAATTAGCATCATTCTTATGCATTAAGAGCTTTAGCGAGTCTGAGAAAGTCATGGACTTGTATTCAGTGTTACGTAAACATTTGGAACGAGACTTAGATAATTACAATTCGAATTGTCATTATATTCATAGATTTGGAAATGGTAAACTATTGGTTTTCCTGACGACCCCATTTCAGTTACAAGTTACATGCAATGTATAAAATTCATAGTATATATATATAAATATATATATATATATATATATATATATATATATATATATATATATATATATATATATATATATATATAAAGATATATGCCACGAAGGAAATAAACGACGGAGTATCCGCGAGACCTTTCGACGTCCAAACGTCCTTTACTAAGCAGATGAACTGACATACATGAGGAAAAAGACAAAACAAGAAGATTCGTATAACTGACAGATAGGGATTATAAAGAGATTAGTACCTAGAATCCGACACACCTGGAAGATGAGTAACCTTCCCAAACAAGCATAAACAATGGGTGCAATTAAAAGTTTATTCTATTTTAGAATATCTTAGTAATGAACTAACTCAGCATGAATTACCTCTACCTATAAGTCACATTATTTCTCTCACGAGTTTGTGCATTTGTGATTGTAAGTTTATATTCAATGGTGAATTTTATCAACAAATATTTGGCATGGCAATGGGAAATCCTTTATCACCACTACTCCCAAACTTGTACATAGAATTCTTTGAAATACGCTACTTACCTAATATCCTTTATATTCCTGTAAAGTGGTATCGTTATGTTGATGATATTTTAGCTGTCCTGCCTGTCGGTATTGATGTAAATGATTTACTCTCTAAATTAAATAACCAGGTACCATCGATTAAGTTTACCCTAGAATTAGAAAAAGACAATTGCCTCCCTTTCTTAGATGTTTTGATAAATAGAGAACCATTTCAATGTAAATTCAGTATTTGTAGGAAACCGACCAACAACTTAACTTATGTTCATTTATTCTCAGGCCACCATCTTAACATAAAAATATAAATTTTTTTTTTTTTCAATGTTTTTACGAGCATTGAGCATTGTCAGTCCCCAATATTTGGATCAAGAAATTGAATACATAAGAAAAATAGGGAAAGATTTATGCTATTCTTCACATATATTAGATATTTATTATAATAAAGCCCACAAAAAGTTTTATAGTGTAAGTAACACACAGAAAGAAAATTCTAAGAACATTCTCAGTTTGCCTTATTTTAATGGATTTGAAACCATTAAATCATTGTTAAAAGCTTTTAATGTCAACCTTTTTTTTTCCTATATTAACACACTAAAAGGAATGTTAATAAAAAATGGCCCCAGAGAAAGCAACAACATAATATATAAAATTCCATGTATGGATTGTCCCTCATTTTATCTCGGACAGTCTAGCAAGGGCTTAGAAGTAAGGCTAAGCCAGCATAAATATTTGTAAAAACTGAGCAAACATCTAATGCAATATTCATTCATTTAAGTGAAAACAACCACCGAATAAATTGGGTTGGTAGTTCAGTAATTGCAAGGTCAAGAGATGTCTTATCACGAAATCTTTTAGAATCTGCTTTAATACAACTTACTTTTCATTGTAATTTCAATGTTAGTCGTGGCCTTTTTCATTTAGACCCTTGTATTTGTAACATGTTTAAGAATGACCTCAAAGATATAATTACAGACTTAAATAAAAATTAGTTGCCTTAGAGTTATCTTCGTTGTAATGTATGTCTAACAGGTATTGTGAATATGTATTGTGAATATGGTTTTGTTTACCAAAGTTCTGAATAGCTATCACCTATAATCCTTTAATTGTCTTGTCCTTGTAGTCTGAGATGATTGTCTTAAACTTTTAATTAAACCCATTGTTATGCTTGTTTGGGAAGGTTACTCATCTTCCAGGTGTGTCGGATTCTAGGTACTAATCTCTTTATAATCCCTATCTGTCAGTTATACTTATCTTCTTGTTTTGTCTTTTTCCTCATGTATGTCAGTTCATCTGCTTAGTAAAGGACGTTTGGATGTCGAAAGGTCTCGCGGATACTCCGTCGTTTATTTTCCTTTATGGCATATATCTTTATTTATGGATTTATCACGTTCCTAACTTTCGTGATTCAGTTATATGCACACACAGACACACACACACACACACACACACACACACACACACACACACATATATATATATATATATATATATATATATATATATATATATATATATATATATATATATATATATATATATATATATATATATATATATATATATATATTATATATATATGTATGTATATATTTATATCCAGTTCAAACCGTTGGGCAGCAAGTGCCAATGACATTCAGTTGACGCCCTAGTCTAGACCACTCAACCGTCAAGAGAGGTGTTTATTTTAGGGCTGTTGCCTTGTATAATAAGGCGCCCTATGAGGTAATGTTAGACTTGCGATAATCTTACGCTAAGTCGGTTGGTATGCACTTCCATATTCAAATGGAGTGTCTTGGGGTTTGTAGATCACTTACGAAGTCGGTATTATCTTCTTTGGTTATGACGACGATGTGTTAAACTCATGATGATTCGGTGATGAGGTGAGGATCTAGTAGAAAACCACGAAGTACAAAAATACTTATATTCTCTGAATTACATGGTGAAGATCAGGTATGATTGTACAAGTCTTCTAATGACGATAGCTTGATCGCTTCTGCCAATGATGATGGCTAATTCTATTCTCTCTACATGATAAAGCTTAGGTAAAGAGGTACAGGTCTTCTAATGACGATAGCTAACTCTATTCTGCTCTACTACCTCTCGGTTACAGTCATAAAGGAACAGACAGTAGCTCGAACATATGAAACATACAATCAGATGACATAGTTACATACGAACATACAATCAAAATGAGACACACTACATATCACGTAGGCCGTTTGAATTAAAGGTCGTGGTAGTTGTCTCAAGCAGGAAGCTTGGACTAAAGTTTATAAACAATTGAATGACTACAGGTGACGGCATGTCAACTTAGCCTACATACTTTATTGTATACGTCATCTTTAGCGTCTCTAGTGTGATCACATTCCTGCAAGCAATCTGGTTGACCTCTTTAGTTTTAGTCTTTTATATATATGGAATAACATTCCATATTTTTATTATGTAAACACTTACATTAGCTCGGTCAGCTACCAAAACCAACTACTGAATATTACTCAAACTTGACTTGCATATGACTTATAGGAGTGTGATACAGACACTATGTGAAAATAGAAATACTTATAAGTAAAAAAACTTCATGGTGTACACAAATACAGATTCAAGTAATAAAATATTAGACATAATATGCATATGATATTCGTAAATAATAGTGATCACGTGATATATACTGATACAGTTTTTCACTTCATCTCATTAAGATACATATGCTACAGAAAATACTAATGTACTCTGATAATCGCATAGAATGAAGATTAACATGATAAAAATCATATTTTAACTGATAAAAATTTCATATGATTGATAAAAAATTATTAATGTTTTAGCTGATTGATTCGTTGATTTTATGCTAACTGTTATATATCTGATTCATTAATCTAAATACTAACTCATATATAACTGCAGATATTGGTAAGATAAAAGGTAACAGATTGATTATAGGCTACCTGATTTGTTTATACATATGTATATGGATTCATATAATTATGATTAATATATGTGCACTTTAAATAGATTCCTATTGCGTACACGCAAAGATATATTTCGATTCTGTTATTTATGATCATTTATATATAGATTCCTAGTGCGTACACGCAAAAAATATATTTCGATTCTTGTTATTTATGATCATTTATATATAGGATACATGATACTTTATATATAGGGATACATGACCGAGGTTTATCTACTAAACATTTAACTAGCGTTCGAACAACTTTTCGTCCATTACACAGTTCCAGACAACCACCTATAGCCAAATGAAAGGGCCAATTCCAAATGGTTAAAACAAGGGGAAAATTTGCCTGGGCCGGGTCCAACGTTCTATTTTGTGCTCATACTTGTTCTCTGCATCCTAAGCCACACGATTACGTTCGCGATGAATAAAATCATCCCCAGCACGAGTCCTTCGCCAGCAAAGTAGAGTTGAATATCCTTCGGGTCGTAATTGTCGGAAGTATGTCCCTTTTGTAGTCGATTTCCGACAGCCGCCGGAGCGCTCCGCATTAAAACGAGATTAACGACGGGATACGGTGTCGGTCGAAGAAGTCACTTATGATGGTGCGTAATCCTTTCACATTGTAGGCGGTTGTTACTCGACTGCCGTCATCCGCAGCGACGAACGATTTTTTGAAGTTGCGATGTGAAACTCTCGTACTGCAGGATACTGTAACCAGGTTCCATTAATCAGCCTGCAAGTGAAATTATACTTGTCACAAGGGCAAAGTAAATTCAGACGACATCCAAATACAGGGGGGAAGAAAGCCATTAAGACCAGACTTAACCCACATGAATTCGCTGATATTTGTGGAATTCAAAGGAGTCAGCTGTACAAACTTTTTTATCCATGGCATTAACAATGAGTGAACCTATCCAGATCTATGATGACTTGTAAAAATATCCATAATTATAAAAAATAAACAGATATCAATACGAATCCCAAAGAAAATTCGATATTACTGGTAGTAAATTACTAGACAAAGAAGTGGAAAACGGAACTATTTGTAAGATTGCCAGGCAACATAAGAGTCAAAGAGAATATTAATCATGATTCTGTATTTCTCTATGCTAACTGAAATTAAGTTGTGATAAAATCTGATCCTATGTGCCCCTAACAAAAGTTTTATATTCAATTTTCTCGCGCGCATCCTCTGAGGTTAATTTTTGAACTTTATTAATAGGCTAGAGATGCAACGAAAGAACCCACTATGTAACTAATTTCTATATAAACTTTGGTTTTTTTTTTTTTTTTTTCAAGAAAATGTGACATTTTCCCAAGTAAATTTTTCATATCCATGACTTGATACTTCTAAATGTCCGTTTACCATTGTCATAAGCTGATTTATTGACTCTAATTGTCTATGAGGTTCAGAAAAAAAATTAATTCATTTTGATGTTATAGAAATTCTATTTGCTTATTTTGTTCATTAATTTTAAAACGAATGCGAGTTGCATTGCACACACGGATAAGAATACGTCATGTCATCGTGACCCATGAACCACATGTGAAGTTCATGAGCTAAGCATTCCTCTCTCCAGTCAATCTGCTTTGCAAGCGGTTTATTGAGGTTATAAAGGAACAAATGCTGATACGGCAATGATGACGTCGTCACTTGGCAGGAGATTGCTCTCAGCCAGCTAAGAGTTACGTTACTTGCTGTAATAAATACGATTTTAGTATTTTCAAATGATATATTTTTTTTTCTAATTCTCCATCCACATGAGAAGAATGTCTGAAAAAAAAAACAGTACCAAAGTTGAACAATATAATATTAGTTTCATGTTGGAAATCTGCATGATTGTAAATAAATATAATTATGTTAAATAGATATTCCTTATTCAAACTAATGAAAAGGGTTTCCATACAAATTCTATATATATTATTTGCCCTGTATAAGATTATTCGCATAGATATACATTTTCACTTCTAGACTTCCTGACGTTAAAATCTCTTTTACTTCATTTTATTTTATTTATTTATTTATTTATTTATTTATTTATTTTTTGACTACGAATATAAATCACCGGGACAGACAATATGTCAGTAGGTTTTGATATGTGTTTGAACTTTTAGCTTATTTGCCATTACTAAAGCGTTAAGTTAGAGTTCAAATCTTTACGCATATATATTTGGATATTTAAATTAACCTATGGTTACGTTTTGCATATTGATTTTATCGTGATTAATTTTTTATTATAATTTGTAACCCTTCCGACTTCTTACGGGAGTGTATTATTGACTCCACTTGTATTCATATTTTTTTTATTTTATTTTTTATATTTATTTATTTATTTATTATATATATATATATATGATAAATTAATGGTTGGCGTGAATATGTGGAAAAGTGTTTTAGCGGCGTACCGTATAAGGCTACTTGCGGTATCATTTCTACAGATACAAGATAGGAATGATAAAGGTATTTAAAACCGCGAGAACCGCTATAATCCAGTTCGGATCCAATATCACTTTTTTATTTATCCGTTATTCTACCAAAACCGATTGACTCTGGGCGATAAAATATACTATTGGTTTTCCTAATGGATAGGAATTCACACAACGTGTTAAGGAGATTATTATTGATTTACACCACCCGAGTCACAGATTATTATGTGTTGAATTCCATTTTTACTGATTTAGCACTCATAAATATTCCTAACGCACTCAATTGCAGTGTTTGTTTTAGTGCTATTAATTCTATATAACGTGTCAAGGAACTATTAACACTAAGAAGTGTTTTTATTCCCTCTGTCAGACTCGTAATTCTGTTAATAATTCTACGTATATTCTTTCAAGGATTGATTTGGCACAGGATAGGCCCCTAAACAGTGTCTTAGTGTATCCCTTGTTTTCATGACACGTGTTACAACTAGTTATGTGCTTTTTATATCTGTAAGCATCGTAGGCCAGTAAAACAGTGATTTGGCTTTCTGTGACATAATAGGGAACCCTGGATGACGGAATGCAACCAGTTTATGACGATTGGTATGAAAGAGATTATTATTACTACCTGGTCGTTAGTCATCTGCTGTGTTCTTCGGGTTTTTCCTCGTCACGGACCTACATATAATATTACATTTGATTACATTATTCTGATACACATACTTTAAGTATACTTTTGCTTTAGGGTTTGTGCTCGAAGTGTTTATTGTTTTTGCTTAGCCGCTGACCCTGTTTCCGTTCGAAGTGTTTATTGTTTTGCATATTGCTGCTGACTCTTGCTTTGTTCAGTTTGTAACAGTTCTGCGCTCCGACCCAGATATTCAATGCTCGCGATCTCTTGGGTTAAGGAATTTTCTTGTTTGAGATACGGTTTTAACATAGGCACGGATGTTTCTATATCTTTTAGTCTAATTAATGGTTCTTTGCAGTATGGTGCGGGATTGCGGGGATAATGCGTCAGCTATGATAATTGCTTTCCCAGGTAGATATCTTATCTTGGCTCCAAAGACCTGAATGATCATTTGTTACCGAGTTCCTTTTGGACTGTGATTAAAGCCTTTGAAAAACTCGGTAAGTGACTTATGCTCAGTGAGGACTTTAACAGGATAGCCGTAGATTATGAACTTGAAATGTACTAGTGAGTTAACGATACTTAGCCCTTCCTTACCTATTACTGCATATTTACTTTCAGAGGGCTTTAGTTTACGTGAATAAAAAGCTATAGGAAAGAACTGTTTATCATATTACTGAAGTAGTACCCCTCTTACCCCTTGGTCTGAGGCGTTATGGTAAAAATTATGAATTGACAGTGAGGATTTAAACCAAAGACGAAGAAAACTATTGAGTTTAATAAGTGAAATTATAAATGTTGGACTGCCGTTTCTCGTCTTGAGAGGAAATCACCCAAAGAGCTGTCTTCGGATGTATGCACCACTTCCTCTCCACAGTAACTCATCAACCATATGTAAAGACCTAAAATAATAAAAAGAATATACGCTCTTGAAAAGAATCATTTAACGTAAGAAAGAAATCGACGAATTTAACGAGAAGGGAAAGAAATTCAGCAAGGTAGCTTCGTGAAAACGTAAATTTCGTAAATGAACACTCGTTACTAAATAAGAGAAAATATATTTGAATTACGTTCGTAGTTAATCTTAGTCAAAATGAAACTCTACTGGTTTATAAACCAAAGGCACAAGTATAATGGTAATTATAATGATAAAATCCTTTACTTTAATTTTTCGACGTGTTGGCGACCATAATTTAAACTATAATAAGCGTAAATTATATTTAAGAAACAGATCAATCCTTTTGAGCCTGCATAAGGTCTCTCAACTGACTTACGTTTTTCTTTAGATCCTGGTCTTTCGTGGTAAGAATAAAGTCCAGTTACTCGTGTTGCCTCTCTCCGAACATGAAATCCTATCGCTCAGGCCTAGGTTGGAGTTTATTCGCTCCATGACACTTGAAAACTCCAGGGTAAAAAATAATGTCAGAAAATCTCAAAGGTCTGGTGCCACTCCGCTCCGGACTGCTTTCTGTGCTGGTCTCCGGACTGGAATCCTGACTCTCCTCCGCTGAAAAAAACTGTCCTACTGGCATCTGCCTCTGGCCTGGATTCTGCACCGCTGAATATGAATACTCAAAAGGCAGAGTGAGTGGATATTTAACTGTCAAACAGTCAGTTTCAAGAACTATTCAGGCTCAATAGTAAACAAAGTCGCAAATTATCCTATAACCATAAAACAAATTACCATTAAACAAATGCCCATAGTTCCAACCACCATCAAAGTAAACAAAAGACATAATGTACTTTTCAGTACAAACAGAAATATACGAAAAGCATAAAGATATTTCTTTACACTCCACACCAAGGGTTCTACATTTAATTTTTTGTTAAATGTAGAACTCTGGAATAACTAGAAAAACTTCAGCCTTTTCTTTTACAGGCGTCTGTTGCAATAAAAAAAATCCTTATTTAAATCAGGGATTTTTAAGTTAGGTGAGCTGCATTATTCGCTTTTAAGATATCGAACGCCTGTTGATGCTTTTTAGACCATAATAAATCTACGCCCTTCTTCGTAAGATCTGTTAAAGGAGCTGCTATGATTGAAGAGTTACATATTTACATACGATTGTAATACCCACTACAGCGCAAAAGTGCTGTATCCCCCTTTTTATGTTAATAGGTACCGGAAGTTATGAATAGCCGACACCTTACCATGGACTACTTTAAGACCTTGGACTAGACACATAAAACCTTGATAAACATGTTCGGTTTTTAAAAAAACTCACATTTAGATATTTTACTCTGAGATTATTTGTCTTTGTCTCTGTAGCACTAGCTCTGGTTTATGTGAATGTACTTCTAAGGTATTAGAAAAGATTACAAGACCAACCATTAGGCATGTTGGGTATCCCCTAAAAGTCTCCAAACACTATATTGTAATTGGGGCGCAACGTAAGCCGGAGGCATACGTAAAAATTGATATTGTCCCCTGAGTGTGCTGAAAACGGAGTATGAGGTACAATCAATTAGGTAATGGTATCTGGTAAAGCTTTTAAGTAAGTCCAAGCTGGTGAAAAAATTATTCTAACCTAACAGAGATAAGATGTCGTCGGTACATGGCACTGGAAACTATCGGGAGTCGTTTCTTGTTTAAGCACAGAATCTACACAGATACGCCAGTCCGATCTTTTATGGCATGACGTTTGAGGGAAAAATTATATGGGCTTATTTGATTTCCAAATGACTCCTATTACTAACATTTTTCAACTTCGTCATTTATCTCTATTTTGAAATTTCATTGGGGTTCTACACGAAGGTACGTATATAGCTTTATGTTTGTCCTTAGACCGTATTTTGTTTTCAATGACATCCGTTTTTCCCAGAGATCACTCGCTAGTGGAGAAACTTCCTGGTATTCAGATAAAAGATAAAAATTCTGCTGAATCACCTCTGCTTGAATGACTTTACGGATATTACTTTAGATAGATTATCAGAGAGATTTATACGACTGGTTGGGCGGGATTAAAAAATTAGCCCCATTAAAAAAAAAAAAAAAATTAAAAAAAAAAGGAAAAAAAAAAAAAAAAAAAAAAAAAAAAAAAAAAAAAAAAAAAAAACAATAAAAAATGCGATATTTATAACTTCCGTATCCACAATATGTATACGTTTGTGGATCACTAGATTTAACTTGTTGCTGCTAGTCAACCGTGTCTAGGGCTTTGTTCGCGGAAATCGTTATATTTCAGAGTGTCGGGAAGGATTAAAATTTCAGATCCCAGCAAAGTCTTTTTACACGCACTAAGACATTCGAGGGTGCATGCTTCTCGAGCTTTTGCGTGCAAACAGCGACTGTGGGTGTGGGAGAATTCTGTTGGGTCATTTGAACAATGTTACGATTTATGAGACAAATGTATAGTTCCTCTATATAAGTTATTATTTGATTAACTGTCTCTTTTTTATTCAAACGGATTTTAATATGTTTGAAGGTTTATAGAATTTTCCTTTGATAAACACGCCATTATTTTGCAGGAGGAATATATTATTTTGTATACCCTAGATGGATCTTACAATTACACTAGATACAGATCAATGTTTTTTATAACTATAGAGGTATCTGTAAGTGCTCGCTTATCCGGACTTCTCATTAGGGAAGCTCGAACAACAGACTGGTGGAGTTCTGTAAATACAGGCATATTACACGTGTACTAAAGGAATAAAACAAGATATTCTAATTTTTACGGCGCATACAGTCGGGCTTAATCCACCACTACTTATAATAACTTAATGTATTAAAATTACTAGAACCTGCTCTGATTACTTGATGCTGTCGTGTGATGCATAGGGAAATTCCTTTTTAATTCAAAAAGATATTGGCATGTATGATCCAACATTGCTTTTCCCCACTCTGCTAGAGTCGCTTATTGTGTGGAATTTGCTTTACTTTGAAAACTCGGCAGATTTAACTAACCTTGACCACTTGACTGGATGACACATTACCCAAGTGCTTAAGCACGATTTGTTTGTTTCTGAAAGGGCTACTGTTTACCTATTTCTTTTTGTAATAATTAGGATCCTTCTCTTTATTACCATCGACAACATATTGTATGTTTTTAGCATTATGTTGCTGCTAGTTATGTATAAAACAATGAACATATGAATGACGAAACTATAAAGAATTGAGCGATTACTATTAAATAAGTTATCTCTACTGCGTTATCGTGTACTTGCTGTTGTTTACTTCATTCTTTGCTAAAATTTGAAATAGTGAGGGATCCTGGTTCACCAGCGCATTTTAGCCTAATGAAAGGTTTTTTTTTTAATAGACATGTTATTCCTTGCAATCCAGCCGTATTTTTTAAAGTTAAGTTGAGTCATTGAGGTTAGATTTTTTTATATAACTCAAAAAACTCAAGGCTAAAACTGCGATCGGGACTTTGCAAAGGAGCATTTATTGTCATGACCTCGAAATAGTGTTACCTCTAATTTATCTAGATTTGTAAGGGTGTTCCACTTGTTTTTGTGTGTTTTCTAATCACTACAGTGCCTAACGACCGTATCCATGCATCTGTATAAATACAGACGTCCACTGCGTAAACGCATATTCACTGTTTAATATGATTTGTTACGTAAGGGATTAATAATCACCCAAAATGATAAAATTAACATAGTATATGATTATGATATTTCAGTAGAACTTCTGGAAACAGACACTCAAACATCAAAAACTCGCAGTAGCGAAATCTCAATGATGTAGATAATTTCTGTAAAAAAAGTAAGAATGTCTCGTAACTTCAGCCCACAGGAATAACGAAATTCGACCTGTAAAGGAACACTCAAAGTTACTCCAAATGAATAAAAAAATTGTACTTAGCTTGCTTTTGTGGGAAGTCACGGTGTTCCGATAACGACACAACGGCCTTGGTCTTCCTTCTCTATTTAGCGGTATGACCTGGTTTTTTTTTTGCTTGAGTTTCCCCCGTGCGCGATGTTTGGATGATTCGAGCCCTTGTAGATCCGATGCGCAGACGCGTTCGTTTGTTTTCTTGAAGTGCCGAAACGCTCACTAACGATGTTTTTCTTGAATGATTCTAATGAGAGACGAATCTTGCGTTGCCGTAGGAAAAGGACACGTCGGGTTTGTTTCTTGAAGTTATTCACTAAACGATGATACTAAGTTGCTTGAAGAATCTGTTGCTTTCGTCGTCGTTGAAGAGTTCTTATATGATACTTCATTATTCTGGTTTTTCTTCGGAGAAGTTGTAGAGTTCTTCTGGGACGCTGCCACCACTTTTAGGGCTGTTGCCTTGTATAATAAGGCGCCCTATGAGGTAATGTTAGACTTGCGATAATCTTACGCTAAGTCGGTTGGTATTGCACTTCCATATTCAATGGAGTGTCTTGGAGTTTGTAGATCACTTACGAAGTCGGTATTATCTTCTTTGGTTATGACGACGATGTGTTAAACTCGTGATGATTCGGTGATGAGGTGAGGATCTAGTAGAAACCACGAAGTACAAAAATACTTATATTCTCTGAATTTACATGGTGAAGATCAGGTATGATTGTACAAGTCTTCTAATGATGATAGCTTGATCGCTTCTGCCAATGATGATGGCTAATTCTATTCTCTCTACATGATAAAGCTTAGGTAAAGAGGTACAGGTCTTCTAATGACGATAGCTAACTCTATTCTGCTCTACTACCATCTCGGTTACCAGTCATAAAGGAACAGACAGTAGCTCGAACATATGAACATACAATCAGATGACATAGTTACATACGAACATACAATAAAAATGAGACGCACTACAGATCACGTAGGCCGTTTGAATTATAAGTCGCGGTAGTTGTCTCAAGCAGGAAGCTTGGACTAAAGTTTATAAACAATTGAATGACTACAGGTGACGGCATGTCAACTTAGCCTACATACTTTATTGTATATGTCATCTTTAGCGTCTCTAGTGTGATCACATTCTTGCAAGCAATCTGGTTGACCTCTTTAGTTTTAGTCTTTTATATATATGGAATAACATTCCATATTTTTATTATGTAAACACTTACATTTATACTGGCTCTGACGTACGTACAAATTCCCCATCCAGCACAGGTTTTTGTACTCTTCATATTTTCATCCATGGTTAATCTCATATAAAGGAGGACTAGAAATATTTGCCCACAATCTTCAACAATGAACTAGTAAGATTAGGGTAGTGGAATATTCTGACCATTTTAGGTTTGCCAACCTTATGTTAAACCTTTGTGGCTAATGTTCTTTTGACAGACACTGCACCTGTGCTGTTTTTATTTATTTATATTTATTTTTGGTGGGGGATGGGGGAAGAAAAGCCTTTAATTCTTGCTTGTCTCGGAATTTAAGGGACGTAACCAATTTCGTGTTGGGGATATTTTTACCGCGCTTATTTTAATAGTGTCAATTTTTTTTATTTGTTGAATTTTGTCGTTTTCTGAGTATGCCCTTTTTTATTTTTAACCCTTTAGTAAATGATTTTGTAACGAACTTACTGACAACTTGGTAAAGATTACATATAATACCCCATAGGCTATTTCAGTACCAAGCTGGACCCAAACTAGATACACCATGTATGGAGGTATTGCCGTCAGTGCATCTCGCGTGGTGCACTGTAGACATTCCTTAAGGTTCTTTAAAGAGGCCCTTCCGCCCCTGGCTGCAAACCCTTTCATTCTTTTTACTGTACCTTCATTCATATTTTCTTTCTTCCATCTTCATTTCCTAACAATTGTTTCGTAGTGCAAATGCGGGTTTTTCCTCCCGTTACACCTGTAAAGCCTTTTAACTCTCAGCGCTGAATGAACTCATAGGTCCTATAGTAGAGTCATATCAATCGTACATCCGATGTCTAGGCCAATCCCTTCCGATGGTCCTGATTGGCTGTTAATAAGCCAATCACAGGGCTGGAAACTCTGTCTCTCGAGATAGTTCACATAGGCAGGATGTATGTTCCATTTCTCCTGAGAGATACGTCTTTCAAAAGTATCCCTCAGAAAGGTGGAACATACATCCTGCCTATGTGAACTCTCGAGAGAGACTGAGAGTTTCCAGCTCTGTGATTAGCTTATCAACAGCCAATCAGGAGCGTCGGTAGGGACTGGCCTAGACATCGGATACACGGTTGATGTGAATCTACCATAGCACTACGGCCAAAAATATATACCATTCTATCCCAAAAACTTTTCAAGTACCCCTATTAATGAGCATTTGACCTACTGACCTTTTAACCACCCCGAAACCTCTCGAGTCTCTTACCATCACTTAGTAAGGCACTTGGTGATTGAGTGGTCCATTCGTGTAGAGTCTGAACCTCAGCAGGTTCCTCTCTAATTGCGGTCGTAGGGATGGTAATTACCTGCTTTCCCATATCCTTGAATAGGAAGATGTTTTGAACATCCAGTGGTGTGTTGAAGTGTGTTGCTGGGCAAGACACCTTCAAACTTAATCTGTCCCAACACCAAATTTCTTTTTTTACATATATTTATTGATGATATATGATTAATAAGTACTTGTTTTTCAGTTCATAGCCATTAGTTATTCTCTCTCTCTCTCTCTCTCTCTCTCTCTCTCTCTCTCTCTCTCTCTCTCTCTCTCTCTCTGCATTTACAGTCATAGTTACGTTTCTTTTTACCAAGAAACTACACTTCGTGAAAATCCTTTTCTGCTACTCAGCACTTCGGTTATTTTGATGATTTCGCCACACGCCTTTTTCTGTTCTTCAAAGCTGTGCATTTATAGTGTTCACAAACCTACATGTTTTAGTACAAGGCACTCGAATATATAGGTCGATGAGTTAGTGTCGATGACAAGTGTTTTTGTAACTAATAAAATATACCAAATATTTGAGCAATATATTAATGCTTATCTTAGTTCATTCGGTATTTTTGTTATTATTCTTATTGGAAGTAGTAGCATCATCGCTGGTAATAGTAACAATTACTTTGTCATTATGCTAAATACGTGTTTTACATAGTAAAATTTGTTTAATTAAAACTTTTGCCAGACACTTTGCCGTCCTTGTTGATAGATGATGATGATGATGATGATGATGATGATGATCATCATCATCATCATCATCATCATCATAATAAACTTCCACAAAAAAACTTCCACAATAAATACCATCGAACGACCCCATTCCAATTAGTTCAAGCTCACCCTTCCTTGAAAATGAACCGAAGATACGGTTGGAAACATTGGAATTCCGCTACGCCCCTAGACAACGTCCAGATAATAATAATAATAATAATAATAATAATAATAATAATAATAATAATAATAATAATAATAATAATAATAATAATAATAATAATAATAATAATAATAATAATAGTGTCTTGCAGAACATTGATCAGAACAGTAACATGTTTTACCGCGGAAAATATGTTGTGACAGGAAAAAATTCTGAACTGACAGGCTAACCTCCGTTAAATTCGGGAAAAACAGTTTCTCTTAATAAGAGATTTATATTCAAATGCTCTGTGAAAGAGAAATGTTTTTTATTTAAGCATTGACTCATAATGTGCCCCCGAATTTATTTCTAAAATAAAGACATATATTTTCTTTTACTTGATGTGACTTATAAATGATTTGTTGTGTTCAAGTTTTGTCTAGGCTTGTGTTACTAAAGTTTTACATACGTACTCAAGTGAGATTTGATATTTCTTACATTTTCATTTGCTGAGTCTTCTGACGAGAAAGCTTTTGTTTTCGTAGGGTATTTCTAAGAACAAGGAGCTCAATGTTAATAATATATATATATATATATATATATATATATATATATATATATATATATATATATATATATATATATATATATATATATATATATATATATATTATATAGAGAGAGAGAGAGACGAGAGAGAGAGAGATAGAGGAGATAGAGATTGAGGAGACGAGAGATCTTCCCTTGTTGAAGGCGATTTTGGTACTAATAAATCAAACTTATTTTACTTGAAACTGAAAAGATATACACTAGATAATACGGCATCATAGGTTGAGAGAGAGAGAGAGACAGTGTGTAACTCCTAGCTGTGGACAGTCGTGCGTGTGGAAAATACTGTAATTATGTCAGAATAAACAATGTAATTCACTGAGATGTGAATCCTGTATATAGGCCATGTTGTTTCATCAAGGCGAAATGTGTTCATTCTGATAACACATCATTTATTCGAGATATATTTGGAGGATTGTATTTTTTGCCATAATTTTTACTTCCAGCTGTGATGAAGTATTAGAAGCGCGGAGCAGTGCTGTCGAGAGATTCATCTCTCTCTCTCTCTCTCTCTCTCTCTCTCTCTCTCTTTTAGTAAACTTGAGTTCTTTTTGTTTATTACTTGTCTACATGTAAATAATCTAATCTTAAATTCATGAACTGACCGAGTCCGTATTGTCATTAATTTGTTATCCTTATGCTGAGAATTGATTTAAAATTCCTGTATTCCGACTATATTTGGATCTCAAAATAACATATCGGATAGTCATGGTGACGGGGAAATCAAGCGTTATCTCTAATTAGTAAACCCCGTTTAGGAGTAATGCCTTCAGTGCACCTCACCCGGTGCCCTGTGGGCATTGCGTAAGGTTCTTTGCAGCGTCCTTTCGGCTCCAATCTGCAACCCATTTCATTCTTTTTACTGTACCCCCATTCATATTCTCTTACTTCCATCTTACTTTCCACCCTCTCCTAACAATTAATTCATAGTGCACCTGAGAGGTTATCCTCCTGTTACGCCTTCAAACCTTTTTCCTCTCAATTTCCTTTCCAGCGCCGAATGACCTCGTGGGTCCCAGCGCTTGGCCTTTTGGCCTGAATTCTATATTCATCCTTCATTCTAAAATTAATTAGAGAAAAGAAGAGCGTTAATTTTCAGGACAGTCATCCGCGAAATCTATCGGAACTTTAGTCTGGAAAGGATAAAAGTCAGGTGAAATTTTTCTCAAAATTTGAAGGGTAAAAATATAGTGTTAATTTCAACCAGTTACGAGTCACGTATCTCTTGAGATTCTGGTGCTTCATAATATATGGCTTCTCTGTGTTATTATTATTATTATTATTATTATTATTATTATTATTATTATTATTATTATTATTATTATTATTATTATTATATTAGATGAACCCTATTCATATGGAACTAGCACATGGTCGCTTTGACTCGAAATTAAAACTTCCAAAGAATGTTGGTTACAACCTCCCACCGCAGACCCCGCACTACAACAGTGACTGATCATGATACAAAGCCAGTGATTTTTATCGCCCCGGGGAAGGCGCGATCCCTTGACAGCTGAGCTGCATCCACAACACTAACCACTATACCAGCATACCAGCTATTATGCAAAGAATGTTCGCCTCCTCCTTATCCGTCGTTCGTTAACAGATCACAGAGGATATGATTCATTATGAATTTATGTCTTCTCGTTATCCATGACACAAAGACATTAAATTCGGATTAATGAATCATGAATGAGATCAGGAGCGTAGATGAGAACATCTCATACTAAAAGGAGAGAATTAATCTTTCAACAGATGATCAAGTGTGTAACAATCACGAAGTGTTAAGGCTGTATATTACCTTAGAAATGCCTAGAGTCCGTTTTGCTGATAGGTTTTTCCTTTTTATTTTCGATCATCTAAATTAGCTTTTTCGATCATGGAAATTTAGTTTTTTTTCTCGATCATGGAAATGTAGTTTTTTCCGATCATTGAAATGTAGTTTTTTTTCATGGAAATGTGTTTATTTTTTATAGAAAAGGGGACTAGTTTTTTTCGATCATGGAAATGTAGATTTTTTTTTCGATTATGGAAATGTGTTTTTTTCGATCATGGAAATTTATTTTTTTCTTTTTATTTTCGATCATGGAAATGTAGTTTTTTTCTTTTTAGTTGATAGAACATGGGACTAGTATTTTTCGCTAATGGAAATGTAGATTTTTTATGATCATGGAAATGTTTTCTGAGCATTCTGAGCGAAGAATGAAAAAGGTTAATGAATACTTAATCACTACCCACGCGTGCATAGTGATTTTTGTTATCAGTTAATAGCAAAGATAATGTCATCAAGGCCAACTTGCTTTATGTATAAAATAGATAAGCGGGTGTAATCAGTATGAATAGAGTATCAAATACTTTGACATTTTGTAAAAGTGCTATCAGTATATGTCGTACAAATAGCAGTCAACGTTACCCTAACATCAAAAGAGGCAGTTTATTTACTCTGTTACAAAATTATCGTTATTATCCCCACCCTCTCTCTCTCTCTCTCTCTCTCTCTCTCTCTCTCTCTCTCTCTCTCTCTCTCTCTCTCTCTCTCATCAACATTGTTGTAAGTCTTCTCGGAGACTTTGGTCCTAGTGCCATCCGTATATCTGTATAGATAAAGGTTCATACTGTGAAATTCCGGAAGTGAACGAGCCGAAATTGACATTACTTGCTTAACCTAATAATGATGATAATTCTTTTAGAATTCCTAAGAACAAATAACACAAATTAAAGGGCTTCAGTATCTGACAAACATGCAACAGCTCCTACTTACAGAATTGCATCCATAATCTTACAGCATTTGGCTCTCATACCAAGAGAGACTAACTTAGGGTAAAAATCACATTGACCGGGAAACAGTGCATTGTCTCTAATTAGTAGTGAAATTAAACGAAAAACAAGTATGTTAATTTCCATGTCTCTCTCTGGTAAGGAAGAAAGTCGGTTAGAGGTTTTCTCAAAACTGGAAAGGGATAAATGGTGTCAGTTTCAAGGAGTCTCGAATGACAGACAATTCTTGTGAGATTTTGATGGGTCGTAATATTCAGCTTCCCTGAGTTATTAGGCAAAGAATGAGCGCCTCCTTCTTATCTCTTCTTCATTAACATAGAATAGAGGACATGCTTCCTAATAAATTCGTCTTTTCGTTATCCGTGACTCTAAGACATTAAGACCGGGTTTAATGAATCATGAATGAGATCGTGAGTGTAAATGAGCCCATTTCACTTTGAATCGTTGGGACTCCGGTGTTAGACATTGTCACTGATTCAGGATACGAAATGAGAAGAATGAATCTTTCTGCAGATGAGTGATGAAGGGATCTTTCCTAGATATTGACCCCCAGGGGTTTTTTGGGGTTCGTTATCTAGGGCTAATATTTTTTGGGAGTCATTATCTTTATGATATTTACAGTCTTTTGTTTGTTTTTACGGTAATCCGAAGTGGGCTAAAACCCGAGGGGCAACTATCTAGGAAAGATCCATGATTAAATTGTAGTTTATCATATAGTCGTCCATAGTCCGTTTTCCAGATATGTATGTTTTTATTTATTTATTTATTTTTATCACGGAAGTGTGAATAGTTTCTTTTGATTTTCGCATTGGTTTTTCCGGTTTCTTGTGACCTGCTTTTTGATTGGGGAATCATATATAAGTTGATTAATACAATTTGCTCTTCCATCCTTCCATACTGATATTCGATTGATGATTAATGACAAGGATAATGTAAAGCTACCATTTGCAAAAGAGACATGAACTTATAATCAAAATTAGCTTGATATCAAAATAATTAGCTTGTTTCAACCATTAAAGAATTCGAGGATGGTCTATGATTGGATGCATATATTCCAACGAAAAACGAGTTTATACAAAATGACTTTAAAAACAATCATGATTGAATTCATCACTAGAAATACCTCCTTTGACACCATACCCTGAAAAATAAGATAATAGAATTATGAAATACCCAATCTCCCTTCCTTGCTGATGAAATCTCACGTAAAAAAAAAGAAACAAAAAAAAGACGACTGCGGAGACCGAAAAGAATTCCATCATCCCTGACTGATCCAATCAGATACTCGAGATTGGAGGAGATTTCACCCATAAGAATTGACATTAAAATCTGCAGAAGTTTTTCCCTTGAGCCGAGTTTTTCCTTATTCCTCTCTACTTCGATTTTGGACAGTTTGTCTGGGAGAATATATAAGATTCCTGTTCTCTATTTTATAGTTTTTCACTCGGAGACTTTTGTCCTATAGAAGATTCACATCAACCGTGCATTTGGCTGTTTATAAGCCCCTCACAGGGCTGGAAACTCTCAGTCTCTCTCGAGAGTTCTCGTAGGCAGGAAGTTTGTTCCACCTCTCCTGAAAAAAGTATACATCAGGAGAGATGGAACATAGATCCTACCCATGTGAACTCTCTCGAGAGAGACAGAGTTTCCAGCCCTGTGAGTGACTTATCAACAGCCAATCAGGAGCGTCGTAAGGGACTGGCCTAGACATCAAATGCACGGTTGATGTGAATCTACTATAGTAACATCGTGGTTGTTAAGATGAGTTTACACTAGGCTTCATGCAGCGTGGGGTGAAGCCTAGTGTAAACTCACCTTTATGCAAAATATATTATATATAATCTTAAATTCAGGAACTGACTAAGTCTATATTGTTATTAATTGGTAAACCTGTTATTGACTGGTTCATTAAAATTCCTGAACAGAAACAATATGAAAACAAGAAAAAAATGCGCCAAATCGACTTTCCAGTACAGCTATTATCAAGGCCCGTGTTGTTGAGGTGCCAGCGGAACGATCGTGGCTAATTTTAACCTTAAATACAATAAAAACCTCTTAGGCTTGAGGGCTGTAATTTGGTATGCTCTATGACTGAAGGATGGTTGATCAACATACCAATTTGCAGCCTTCTATCCTCAGTGATTTTTAAGATCTGAGTGCGGACAGAAAAATGCGAACAGGAAAAAGTGCGGACGGACAGAAAGTCATCTCAGTAGTCTTCTTTTACAGAAAACTAAAACTTCAACATCTCAAAAACATACAAAAGCCAATACTCACAGATTTTCTTTTATATTCCGACTACAATTGGATCACTTATCAATATACTCGAACTATGGTAAAGATCCTAGGGACAGGAAAATCAAGCATTATGTCTAATTCGCAATAGTATTTAAAAAAAAAAGGAGAACATTAATCTCCAGGACTCACATCCATGAAATCTATTAAAACTTTAGTCTGGAAGGGATAGAAGTCAGGTGAAGTCTTCTTAAAAGTGGAAGGGGAAAAATGTGTTAATTTCCATGAGCCCTGAATGAATATTCTCGGGAGATTTTGATGGGTCATAATATCTGGCTTCCCTTTGCTATTAGGGAAAGAATGGGTTCTTCCTTCTCATCTCTTCCTCATTAACAGCTGATAGAGGATATGATCCATAGTAGGTTTATCCGCTCGTTATCAATGACACTAAGACATAAAGATTAGGTTAATGAATCATGAACGAGATCGTGAGTGGAAATGGGTACGTTTCACTTTGCAAGAATCAATTGGACTCAGGTGTCAGACAGTGTCACTGATTCACGGTACGAAAAGACAAGAACGAATCTTTAGGTAGATGAGCAAATTAAGGAACAGGGGTGAAACGTTAAAGCTGTATTTCAATTTTATTCATGTCCCTACTCCTCTGTCCTGATAGTTGAGGATGCTGGGCCGCTAATCATGGGTATGTATTTGTTTTGTCTCTAGCTATTGGCATTGCCCTTTACCTCTTCTGCGTTTTAAAGAAGGCCATGGAGCTTAAAACTAAGCTGACTAGTCAAGAGCTAGAACGGTACCACCCTACTTAATTACCGCATAAAATGTACCATGCACACTGAAGGTGAATATGTGCAATACCTCTCCCTCTATCGTAAACCACCTAACTTGAGTATTCAACCTACTGCATAAGTTACGGTGATTGTGTATGTGTGCGTTACAAGACTTCACATATGCAATACCCTGTAGTTTATGCCCTTCCGCTCCTAGTTGCACCCATTCGTTCCTTTTATTGCACCTCCGTTCATATTCTCTTTCTTTCATCTTGATTTCCACCCTCTCCTAACAATTGATTCATAGTGAAACTGCTTTGAGGTTTTCCTCCTATTGCACCTTTCAAACCTTTTCAATCTCAATATCCGTTTCGGCGCTGCATGACTTCATAGGTTCCAGCGCTTTGCCTTTGGCTTAAATTCTGTATTCCATTCATATTCTATTCTATGTTTAGTTTATGGGCCAAATATAAATCATTTAACTAATGGTAGGATTATTTTTCTCAAAATTACTTTCCTCGGACGTCAATGAAGAACCTCTTCCAGGATGTCAGTGACTTCTGACAAAAGAAATGTCTGCAATAAAGTCGACTTGGGATCTAATTTACGCGTAATTAACCCTTGTGCTTCTTTTAGGTACAAGAGAGCAGAGTCATTCTTTGCCTAAGAACAAAGGGAGGCCGCCTTTTATGGTCCATCAAAATCTCCTGGCGGGAAA
>NC_087210.1:67201607-67206607 GCF_015104395.2 Macrobrachium nipponense
AATTCCAGTATCCCATTTATAGCTCTAAGAGAAAGGGGAATGTTGGTGGTGACGGCTTTGAGGTATTATTCCATATTTGAAATGATTTGTTACTTAGAGGGTGGTTAATTATGTACGCAATATTTATATATAATAATATATATATATATATATATATATATATATCTATATAATATATCTATATTATTACACGTTGTAACTATTATTACATTAGTTTACATTCTGTTATTTGTCCGTCCTTATTGATTGAAGCATTTGGGCGGGATCGTCGGCAGTGACCTTGAGTTTTGTGTATACAGCGTAAAACGTCGCACAAAGGCATTCTATCCTAACCCTATGCCTAAAGATACGTACATACCCACACGTGCGCGCGCGCACACACATTATTTGTATAATGGTTTAATAATTTGTGTTGAACATAGCGAAATGAAGAAACATGCTTCAAAATAAATAGTTCACGGGTTGTAAAGTATAATTATCGATAGCCGCGTAGAGTCTGGGGTACTCAAGACTACCTGAAGACAGGCGCACCCAAATTCCTGATGGGATTATAAAAGGTAAATTTTGACCACTAGGAGTTCCCATTCCTAATCTGAGTCACTATTCCCTAGACTCCTGCTGTCATTTCCCAGTAGTCTTGAGTCCTCCAGACTCTCGGTGAACTATTTATTTTACATGTTTCTTCATTTCATTATGTTCAATACAGATTATTAACTATTGTATATATATATATATATATATATATATATATATATATATATATATATCTATATATATATATATATATATACTATATATATATCATATATATATATATATATATATATATATATATATATATATATATATATATATATATATATATATATATATATATATATATATATATATATCATATATATATATATATATATATATATATATATATATATATATATATATATCTATATATATGTATTCATATACATATATATACATACACATATATATATATATATATATATATATATATATATATATATATATATATATATATATATATATATATATATATATATATATATATATATATATATATGTTTTATGTTTTATATATAAATGTATATATATATATATATATATATCTATATATATATATATATTATATATATATATATATATATGACTGGTAAAAATGTTCTGTAACAACAGAATTCCATCTAATAAAAGGAGCCCATAAAAACACCAAAACTATAGAGAAAAAAGTACTATATTTCAGAGACTGCTGTCTCCCTCTTCAGGTAGATGAATGAGAAAAGTTTACAGAAAAGGTGGTATTTATACCAAGAGGTCCATCCACAACAAGCCATTTTAAGTCACCCCCGCTGATAATCTTCCTTTAATCTTCTTAATGGGTTGGTTTTGAATGAAGACGTTGTCGATCGTGTCCGAAATCCATGCTCCTTTTTTGAGATGTTACATTACCTGCCTCTCATTAATTAGGCCGATTCCATCATTTGACTCTTGTACCGGCAGTTGCTGCTATAAATTACACGTGACAAATTCCATGTTTATTCTATGGTTATGTTCATTTATATAGGTTGAAAATAGCCGAGTTCTGTTGTCCATACCTAACTGACCGTTTGTGTTGTATAATCTCTGGGAAGGGATTTACCTGTAATCGATGTAAGATTGGTCACAGTCCTGGCATGGGATTTCGTATACCCCAGAGTCCTTCGGAGATGTCTTTTGTTGGACGTTTAATCAGGGATTTGGCTAAGGTGTTTGGGTAAGTAAATACAAAAGGGTTCGATTTTCCGAGGGGGTTGGTTATTCTCTTAATCGTGTCCAGGTGGGGAATTATTATTTTATTGTTGGGTGTATCTCTGGTCTTGTCTTTAGGGGGTCGGTAGAAAATTACGTTTGCTTTGTGAATTGCTTTCTCAATTATATGGTCAGGATATTTTAAAGACGAAAGTTGCTTGCGAATTAGTTCAAATTCTTTTTCCAGAATTCCTGGGGAACAAATTCGTAAGGCTGTTAAGAACAAGTTACTAGCTACACCTATCTGATAGTAATGTTATGATAGCTAAAAGTAGTGAATGTATGAAAGTGAGAACGTTGGTTTTCTGTATATGGTAAA
This sequence comes from Macrobrachium nipponense, assembly GCF_015104395.2. Taxonomy (NCBI): domain Eukaryota; kingdom Metazoa; phylum Arthropoda; class Malacostraca; order Decapoda; family Palaemonidae; genus Macrobrachium; species Macrobrachium nipponense. Next base: position 67,203,730 of record NC_087210.1, read on the forward strand.
TTTGTATTCTGTCGTATCTCTGATTATTAAAACATCAAGAAAAGGAATTTTGTTGTCTGTTTCCCATTCAACTTTAAGAAGATTAAAGGAAGATTATCAGCGGGGGTGACTTAAAATGGCTTGTTTGTGGATGGACTTCTTGGTATAAATACCACCTTTCTGTAAACTTTTCTCATTCATCTACCTGAAGAGGAGACAGCAGTCTCTGAAATATAGAACTTTTTTCTCTATATTTTGGTGTTTTTATGGGCTCCTTTTATTAGATGTGTATTATATATATAATATATATATATATATATATATATATATATATATATATATATATATATATATATACACATTAGTTAATAATCTATTTTGAAAATAACGAATTGAAGAAACATACAAATTAATAGTTCATCGAGAGCTTTTGCGCACATCATCTGAAATTTTTGAATATGTTGTCATTTGCTCTTCAGACAAGACATCGACTGCCGTGATGAAAATTACTATTTTTATGAAAACGAAGTTATGGATAAAGTGAGCAACGTCTCATCCCATTCCTATTGCTTGACGAAAATGAAAGTGTCATAAGGTGACGAGATACACACTCCATCCAATTATTCTAATTCATTGTCGACTAGTTAGCACGAATTTCATTTTATTTTCGTAATGTATAAAAGACATAACCGAAAGAAGCGTATACAACATAAAAAGTCACTAAAAGGTCTGGAAGTAATACTGCTATAATTTATTACCGACTCATCAAAACGAATAGCTGAAAATTTTTCTAATCTATTGTGGCATGCATTCCATTTCGCCCAGTCTCTTTGTCTAAAGATACCTACACACCCACAAACATTCACTCACAGACGTAAACACGCAAGAGTACACACGCACACACACACAGTCACACACACACACACACACACACACACACACATATATATATATATATATATATATCTATATATATATATATATATATATATATAAAATAAAAAATATTACTTCCAGACCTTATAGTGACGTTTTATGCTGTATGCGTTTTCTTTCGGTTATGTCTTTTATACATTACGAAAATAAAATGAACTTCGTGCCAACTAGTCGGCAATGAATTAGAATAATTGGATGGAGTGTGCATCTCGTCACTGGATGACACTTTCATTTTCGTCAAGCAATAGGAATGGGATGAGACGTTGCTCACCTTATCAGTAACTTCGTTATCATAAAAATCGTAATTTTCATCGCGCAGTCGATGTCTTTGTCTGAAGAGCAAATGACAAGATATTACAATATTTTCAGATGATGTGCGCAAAACGTTTTTTTTGACAAAGGCGTCTTCAGAAAAGGCAGATATTATATATATATATATTATATATATATATATATATATATATATATATATATATATATATATATATATATATATATATATATATATATATATATATATATATATATATATATATATATATATATATATATATATATATATTAAAACTGACCTTGATATGGCCAGAATTCTCTACTACGTGTTGAAGATGGGCATGAGACAATTACCAATGGGTCTACTGATTTCATACTCGCATCTTTCCTTTTACTATGTAAAAACTATTACGTATATAACTATATTTATAATAAGTACTTAATTACACAAGTTTCATGTAATTTGTAAATATAATATGGCTGTACACACGTTATCAATGAAATATATTCAGCTATGCATGGCAAGTGCAATTGTTCATAGCCATTTTGACCGATGTAACCCTATTCAAATTTTTCCCATAAACCTGACTCGTTTATACAGTGTGTACACTTTTGCCCTACATGTCGAGTACGTAGGCATACACATATGCAGACGCACATACATACATACATACACCATATAAACAAACGTACATACACACACTCATTTAAATATGTGTGTGCGCGTGTACGCGCGCGCCCGTGTTTGTATGTTTGCGTGCATAAACTCCAAAGATGTACGTACATCTATACCTCTCTCTGTCTCCCATATTTACTAACGAAAGCTGGGCCGGGTCAGCTGGGTAGACAGGATGGGTATATGCAAGACGAGAGGTTCGCACACTGGTTGTAAATATACCTGGACCATTACAATCGTTGCCATATCATTGGGATTGTTTCAAATTTATATTTTATGGTTCTCTCAGTAAACTTGCAGTTTTCTGCATTTTCATTTTACATTGAATAACATTACTATATATATAAGAGCTTTGATAAAAGATTTATTTCTGGAAAATTACAAATGATTTATTGGTAATTTACTAATCGGCATCATTCTGAAATCGAAATGTTTTCGATTTCATCACGAGATTGAACGCAGCTACATATCGTATGCCGACTGATTTTTTTTTTTTTTATATACTTTTTAGAAATATGGATTGCAGTGAAAATATTGTTCGTCAGAGACAGAAAAATTATATATCGGATCTGAAGGAAGATCACTAATTACTTCTTAGTCAAATTTAGGGATGTCGGGCGACTTGGTGACAGTGTTACAAACACGTGAGGAAATGAAGCCAGTTAGAAGTAGCGAGAGGCGACTTTCACCTGGGAAACTCGCGGGCGAAATGAGGTGATCTCGCCAGAAACAAGCCAAGTTTTTGGCGTAGTTTTGAATATTATTTTCGGGCCCACATTGTGGATTGATTAGTTGGGAAAAGATATTCTTTGATTTATACACGTCAAGTAGAGAAAACAGACTATGGATTGGATAAATTTTGGGGACGCTATATCGAGTTATTACAAAGATATGCACGGTGTTGAGGTGGGCTTCTGTCAGAAGCCCTCGATACCTAGTATGAGAGAGATGGTGGGCTTCTCTCAGAAGCCCCAAGACCGGAAAGGTTAACAGCTGTGTTGAATGGCAAAAAGG
>NC_087210.1:67211607-67219107 GCF_015104395.2 Macrobrachium nipponense
ATTATGAGGAAAGGCATATCAAGTATACTTTCAAGTCTTTGTGGCTTAATATTTGTTGTTTTCGAGGAGAAAAAATGCTGAGGTCTGACTCACTTTCCTACTAGAAGTTACTAACAATTTAACCAATTTATCTCTAAAACGTGATTGCAAATATGGTTTCCACCTTTATTGCCAAAGTGCAACATACAAAGGTTCTCTCTTTAAAAAGAAAATTGCTTATTTGCAATACTTCTGTATCATCTACTTCCAGACCTTAACTATCTATCTTACTCCTTTTAAAGTGTGCTATTCAACATTTAAGATACCCGGTGACACTCCACTTTTTGCTATGACTGAATCTGATTTGTCAGCCAGGACGCTAGCATGAGTCAATGCAGGATTCTGCATTTATATCTGCATGTGTAAAAATGGATTTGGGCTTTTGCTGAGTACAGGACTGGCCAGCTTCCAAACTTCTTCCATATCTCACGGCTTTTTCTTGCATATAAAATATGGACCTTACGAAGTCTCTGCCTTTGTATTGCGCTTTTCTTTAAAGATATTTTACTTGTTTTTATTATCTTAGAAGTTTTTTCTAAAACAAATTTCTTTTAATGAAATGGGAAGATAAGAGATTTTTCTTTCTTTTTGACATAACTTTATGGGAACAGCCCTCACCAATTATTATTATTATTATATTATTATTATTATTAGTATTATTATTATTATTATTTATTATATTATTATTATTATTATTATTATTATTATTATTATCATTGTTGTTGCTGTTTTGTTGTTGTTTTGTTGTTGTGGCAAACCAATGAGAAGATTGCAGTTCTATTTATATTGATATTCAAATAGGAAACTCTGTAGTTAAAAACATTCTGCTGGATTTTAAAGGTTAAAATATCTGTACTTGTGACAAATTGTCGTATAAATTTTACAGTTGGAAAAGGGAACTATCCATTTATCTTCGTAAATTTTTAAAAGTAGGAGAGATTTATGATGTGCATATTTCACGTGTGATACCTCCTACTTTGAAGGTTTTTACTCCCACATGTATCAGGGAACTATTATATTCAATCTCTCTTTCTCGCCCGGTTATGTAAACAATGCGTATATTATATTCTTTAATTATATCTAACATTATACCAAATCCTACTAACTCAGTGTATGACATCATTCCATAAGAAGTTTTTCCTTAATTCATATTGATCAATTTTCTTATTCCGTATGCCGTGAAGAAATCATTATTAAAATCGTTGGCTTTTCCTTGTATCTCTAAAACTCCACCTTTTAGTTCTTAGAGTTTTCACCTTTATCTCTTCAGTCATGCTGTGTCATTTAATGGCGTCAAAGTGAAAGGGTAAGGTTGTCGGAACGTATGACAAAGTGATATAGCTATTAGATGTATGCCTGTGGAGGAGGTCTCTTATTTTTAGTCAGATAATAAGTGGAGACATGTCGAAATTGCAATATCTTAGTTTAAGAATAGTGTGTGTTAGAGAGAAGCTTGATAGGTATTGTGTATGCTTCAGTCACATAAAAATAAATAAATAAAGAGGTAAAGATATATGTTTCACCGAGATTGTATATGATCCTGACTGGATTTGGAGAAAGGGAAAGATTAGACGGGCTTGATGATTTGAGGGTACAATTGAGAATGAAGGGGTCTTTTGAAGATTAACCATATTAAGTACATAGTAGCGGAAATTATGTAATTTCAAAATTGATTGTCAAATGTGTGCGTGGAAAAGAAAATAGGGAGGATCAGATTAAAATAATTTTTTTTTGTAATGGTGAAAATACGAGTGGATGGAACTAGATTTTGATTGATACCTTGATGAAATCAAAGGTTGAAGAGAAATATATGCTTAGCTTAGCTTGAGAGGAAGCTTTGTGAATGTGATTGTAAAATGGAATTAAGCGTAGTGAATTTGATAAGAATTACAAAATAATATTTATTGAAAAGAGATTACCAAAATCAGTCCATTGTTGCAGTGAAGTGAGCTTGTGAAGAATGAACAAAATTCAGAGAGGATAATTGATGCTCATGACAGAGCCCAGAGTGTACAATGAGAGGAATTGAATGACAGGAAGTTAATGTGAGGTTAGATTAAAAAAAAAAAAGGGACGATTGCTGAAGTGCAGTAACAGGGTACACGACAAGAGTGTGTTGATTTACCCAATGACTAAATGAGAGAGACAAAGGGCATACAGACTAAAATTTTTGGGTGAAGCGGAACGAGTACTTCTAGTACAGGGCGGCATAGCAAAAACTTCATAAGAATTGTGCATTTGGTGATGGAAGCACCAACATGGAGGAATGATATTAATATTATATTGGGAACATTTTCAGATATGGAACCACTTTTGTAGTAACCCCAAAGTGGCAGCCATATTGGATTTCAAAATGGTGGCTTAAAAATCTTTAATTACAGATCATTCGGTTATATACCAGCTAGAGACTTGGTTTTAGTGTCTAGATATACATATTTGAGGTCAAGGAATTGAATGGTTCTAGTTAGACGTTGATTTGGTGACGCCATATTGGATTTCAAAATGGTAGGCTAAAAAAAAAGAGAAATTTATGACTGATATATTTGTTATGGTGCCAGCTATATACTTGATTCTGGTGTCTAGATGTACAAATGTGAATGCCAAGGAATTAAATAGTTGTAATGAAACATGTTTTAATTCACGTTATCAACTGATAATCAAGTGGTAATCCCATAATTATTATGTACATTTATATGCATGTAATTATACACACGACAAGCAAGAGAACTTGCGTATCAATCAATTCAGTTCTGCACAGTTCCAAATCAGTCTGAGCAATCACCATCACAGCCACATAGTGCTGTGCATTTCAGAGCTGCTTTCTTACACTTGCATCTCCCCACTGCAAACCTCTTTTGCACCCACAAGAGTTCAGTTCATAGCAGGATTTGGCAGCTTCTGGTAGTGTTGTCCACAAAGGATCAAACTGTCCGTCATTTTCCACCCCCCCCCCCCCCCCCCCGTCACATGGTGATGGTAGAGTGCAGCGTGGGACAAGAGACTGCCCCCAACAATATCCACCCTGGTACGTTGCCCTCTTCACATGCTGTTCTAGGGCTGCCTGTGTTGGAGGTATTGCTTCAATAGATCGCGCTTTCTTTGCAAAGAGTTTCTTCCTTGCCAGATTCACCTCTGAACATGTACATGTTCGGTTGTACAGGAGTACTATGTATCTCTCCAGGGTTGCCAATGTGTCCTCATAAATCTCACTTGGTGCAGATGCCAAGGTCAGAAATGCATTTGTCACTTCTGGGAAAATGTCCCATACTGCCCATGCAGTTATCTTGCCACGACCTGCAAAGCTCGAGACTGTATCACACCCTGTGATTGCATGGAAGACTGGCAGTGCCTTGGATTTGTCTGGCCCCAGTGAAGCAGCCAGCTTGTGTGCTGCTATGTAGCGGAAGCTCTTGCCAGTACCAATTGCTAGCCATAGTTCATCGACTGCCTCATGTAGCTCCTGGGCCATCCACACAGCAAGGACCACCACATCTGTGTCCACGGTACGGATGAGTATTCTGCGGTGTCCAGATTTAACAGCATCTGCTGCATGAACCATCATGCGCGTGTCCGCTTCCTCGTGATTGCATGGGGCCAAAGCTGCTGTGTCTTCAAAGGGTGGTACAGCAATGACCTGTTGATATAAGCATAAAAATGTCATATATTTGGTGAAGGCGGTCAACTGATCATCAAAAAAATCTATATGAAATTAACATTAATTTTTATATTACAGATCCATGACAATGTGGGTACATGTATTGACATATGATATAAACAGGGGGATTCAGATTACCTGTTCACCGTCAGTAGCAATCAGCTGTTTCTTCTGGCACTTGATGGACTCCATGACCTGCTTAGACAGGAAGCGGAAGAGTTCTTCCTTGTTCCCGTCGACACGGAGGAATGTGTGCCAGTTCCTGGTAACAGGGCAGTGCCAGTAACACGTCTGTGGATTCCCTTCCCTCTGTTAGCCCTTGCAGTTGCCTTCAAACTGCCTGAGTTTGCATAGTGGTCCCACACTAGATCCAGATGAGAATGATTTTGAAGCTGTGACAGAATGTATGGAACGAATACGTCTGTGGCATAGTCAAGAAATGTTTTGCTGTGGCCAGGGTTTAGCATTTGAACCACTGCAGCCCCATCGAGGATCACAGAAGAGACTTGTGGTGGTGAGACGTTGGTTCAACAAGCTGTTCCAAAGGCCTCAGCAAGTCAGATTTGGAACCAAAGCGGATCCGTCCATTTTGTGATAATGCAGGCGGGTGTGCACTTTTCTCATGTTTGAAGAACTGCTCGAGATCGCCATCTCTGGTTTGGCATGCGATGTATAGTCTGGAGAAAAGCTCTGAATCACTCCTTGCTGAGGCGAGTTGTTGCTTGCTCGTATTGGCACTTTTCACCTTGATGGATGCAAATAATGGAAGTTTGTTGCGTTTGATGACATCATTGAGTGGTTTGGATCTGTCTGCCAGACGTTCCTTCACAAATAAATGGAACTGATCTCGCCCCATCTGCACAGCTGTATTGCACACTCTCTACTGTAGCTGGGCCCAGGATCTCCTGTGTGTCTAGGACCAGTAAATCTGTGCTTTCTTCTTCAAAGGGGTTGCCCATCTCCTCGATGACTGCTGTCAGTGCACGAACATCTTGGACAAATTTCTTCTGTACACTGTTGGTTTGCTCATGGTGGTGGGTGTGCTCTCCTCTTTGTTGCAGTTGTTGTGAGGTCTCAAATTCTGTGATGACCCGAGCAACTTCAGGGCCAGCCACCATCCACCGTCGAAGGGCACTTGGATTTTCAGTGAGACCACTGTCCTGCCATCACCTTTGACCATGGCATTGTTCTGCTCATGTGCCTGGTCTAAGGCAATGGCGGAAAAAGCATGCCTGGTCTTCTTCGGATGTGAACGTGGCCCATATGGAACTTGGCAGCAACATCTGGATGTTTTTCTCTGCAAGGCAAACCATGTCCCTGATGTGCACTGGAAACCAGCGAGCATAATGGACATGATCCAATGCAGCAAACCATGCAGCTAGCTCTGGTAGGGTGTCCATGAACAGTGTGAAGTTCGACTCTCTAAGTGAATGTATGAAGAGGAGTATAGAGAGCTCCAGGTGAAGTACAGTGGCCCAGTACTGAAACTGGGGACATGCTACTGCTCTCATGTCACACCATGCCTCAAACTGCAATAGTTCCTCATCTCTTGCTGTCGCTCTTTCTTTGTATCTAGGATATGCATGGTGCTGAAGTATGTGCAGGGCAGCAGCAGTTACCTGGTGGGCGCTTCTTGTACGGCTGACATGAGCTGCATGCAGGAAGGAGTCTGCTGTGCCTGTTGTTGCTATCTCTGCCTGAACCAATGCCTCTGTCCAACCACTGTCTTGCAGCCAGTTTCCTGCTGTCTTCCAAGCTGCCATCTCTGTGTGTAGAGCGCCTAGCATTACTACAAATAGATCTTCACCAAATGTGTCTGGCCAGTTCCATTGCACCTCCTTGGCGATTGCATACAGTGGTTGGTCTAGTGTGATGACGGGTATCTGTCCAGGATTTAGCTCATTGACCGCCCTGCTTTCACTACATCCATGGCATGACGGATCATTGCCACTGAGTGGGCTTGGTCATGGAAGAGGGGTAGCAAGGCAGTGAGTGTGACTGTGATATTAGTATGCTGGGCTGCTTGGCTCTCTGCATGATGTGCAGCCCACGAAATGTTTCCTGGATTCTGCGTATCGCCACTGTCACATACATCCTTCACAGCCTGGAGCCACTTCTCTTTATCGAGCTCAGCTTGTGCAGGATTCCTCTGCAGTGACGCTTGGGTTCCAGCTGGTACATGGTTTTTTTGGGCAGGTGAAGTAACTGGCTGTACATCTGTATAATACAGTGGAAGGTCACCCACAGCCTTGACATTGGAGATACCCCCGATGATGACAATACCTCGGTCTGTGCCTTGATTGTCATGTTTCATTACAACTATTTAATTACTTGGCTTCACATTTGTACATCTAGACACCAGAATCAAGTATATAGCTGGCACATAACCAAATATATCAGTCATAAATTTCTCTTTTTTTTAGCCTACCATCTTGAAATCCAATATGGCGTCACCAAATCAACTTCTAACTAGAACCATTCAATTCATTGACCTCAAATATGTATATCTAGACACTAAAACCAAGTCTCTAGCTGGTATATAACCAGAATGATCTGTAATTAAAGATTTTTAAGCCGCCATTTTGAAATCCAATATGGCGGCGACTTTGGGATTACTACAAAAGTGGTTCCATACCTGAAAATGTTCCCCATATAATATTTGATCATTCCTCCATGTTTGGTGCTTCCATCACAAAATGCACAATTGGTTTGCCATGACGCTGCACTATTCGATGAGAAAAGGAGATTTTATTGAGAAAGGGCAATGCATAGAAAAGGCTCAATATACAAATGGATCTAAGAATACGGGACAGAGATAGGATGTCTTAAAAAAAAAGCCTTATGTCGATTATGTGAATATTGTTGGAATATTTAGTTCTCCAGTGAAGGAATCAGAAACAGAAACTAGTTTGTGATTCCACAAAAAAAATTAAATATATAAATAAATAAATGAAAAGCAAAATTTCACCATGCGTGTGCAAAAAGAAAACCCATTTCATGTTTCTCATTCTCATTTATCGGTCCGTGAGAGATTCCAGTCTGCAGACTTAAAGAAAGCCTGTGATATTGCATTTTAAAATCCGATGATCAAATTAAAGAAAGGACCATTCATTTATAATGATAGACTAAAGGCAAAATGATTTTACAAAAATGTCATAGTTTTCAAGGATATATTGATGCCCAGTATACCAAAAGAATGACTAAAATATCCAAGGGTTGGAGGAAACACTGAGGAGAAACAGAAGAAACAAAAATGCTATTAAGTAGACCTTCCTCCTCAAAGGAGAAATTTGTCGCTGGCCTAAATGATTCCCCTCCACGATCTTTTGTATTCTGATCAGGAGACAATCAGCTGATTATGGCCGAACAAGAGATCTAATTAGCCGCCGGTTAATCAGCGCTAAATACGATGAGTCAATATGCCTTGGTCTAAATGACGAATTCCCCTGATCCCTTTACAAGGAACAGGTTTACTAGAGAGAGAGAGAGAGAGAGAGAATTTAAACTATATTGTCGCTGTATCATTACGGATAACAGATGGAATTTTTTTAGAAATGTGTAAATTTTAGTAACTTATACACAACCGAGGAAAAAAGAAAATAGATAATAATAGGTAATTATTAAAAAAAATTGTATCACCGTAAATCGTTCTTATGATGATGATGTGGCAATTCGTAAGTGTATTCCTTTTTCTTTAGCTCGTAGAGGAACCCAGATTTCGTTTTATTCCTTCTCAAATTTCGATCATTTATTGCAAGAAAATTCTTTGCTCAACCATTCCTTTAGCTACGCTTTTCACGCTCACC
>NC_087210.1:67224107-67231607 GCF_015104395.2 Macrobrachium nipponense
GCGCCTAACCACACTGAGAAACGTTAGATTAAGCACTTTATGCTAAACACTTAAAATGACCAGACAACGGACACTTAAATTTCAAAAATAATATAAACAAATGCTCATACAAAACAAAGGCTATTCTGCCACAAAAGGATTCTTAAAAACTAGTAATTAAACCTAGAAAAACAAGGCTGATCTAAATTCATAAAAGGCAAATAGAAATAATCTAGTCTTTTCTAATACCTTCCTCCCCCAAAACAAAACAAAATTATTCCAATAGAAAATTTTTTTTAACTATACAAAACATGAATCCTGTAAAAAGAAAAGTATTAACACATCACTCTCAAGACAAAGTAGTCTCAGTCTAAAACCTGAAATAAGAATTGTCATTAACACTACTACAACACACGAATATCAATAACTAAATTGTCACACAAAGAAAACTTACCAGCCTAAACAACTGAAAACAAATCAAAATAAACCAAAAGGTCAAATTAGTACACAAAATAGTTACCACCCGACACTGACTGTCTCAAATTCAGCCAATAATATTGAGTTTACACATAACAGACACTACCACATTAGCCTACTTGTTATGACCGCCCGCACTTTGGTCACTACAGGTTTTTCTTTGGTTCAAAAGAAAGCAGACAAAATCATTAAATGCCTCACTAAGAAAACCTAATAACCAATAAACCAAACTCCAAGCTAAACACACACTCATACTCATCCTCACATCCCTAAGATCTACGTAAACCAACTGAAGAGACGAGAAGGGCGAGGGGAGGGGAGCCAAATCATGATCAAGTCTATATCCTTGAAAGGGCATCTGGAATTCGATTCTCTGATCCCTTAACGTGTTTTATCACAAGCGAGAATTCTTGCAATTGCAGAGCCCAACGTAAAATTCTCTGGTTGGCTCCTTTCATGCGCTCGATGAAAACCAGCGGGTTGTGGTCCGTCCAGATTTCTATGGGAAAAGAAAACTTTGTCACATACGGCTTAAAATGCACAAGAGTATGGACCAAGGCGAGGGCCTCCTTTTCGTTCCTTTGAAAGAGGACACCCCCAATACCTATGTCACTGGCATCCACAGCAATAATAAAAGGTCTCTGGAAATTAGGAGAAGTCAATATTGGATTAGATACTAATACCATCTTAAGTTTAATAAATGCTTCCTCGCACTGAGAAGACCACACAAACTTCTGCCCTTTCTCTAACAATTTGGTAAGTGGCTGAGCAATGTCTGAGAAATTTCGCACGAATCTGCGATAATAGCCAGTCATGCCCAGCACTCGCTGAACCTCTCTGACATTGCATGGCCTCTTTAAATTTATGATAGCCTTCCAGGTTGGCTTGTTTAGGTGCCACCTGACCCAAACCCACCTCGTGACCCAAATAACACACTTTTGCTTTGCCAAACTCATTCTTGGCCAGATTCACAACTAGACCGGCGGCCCTTAACGTTTCAAACACTTTACTTAATCGTAACATATGTGTCCGCCAGTCGTTGCTATAGACTACCAGGTCATCTATATATATTTCTGTACCTTCCAAACCACAAATAACCCGGTTCGTTGGAAAGTACATGCAGCGTTTTTCATCCCAAACCTTACACTCGTAAAGCCCGAAGGGAGTGACAAATGCAGAAATCTCTCGTGCTCGATCAAACAGGGGAACCTGCCAATACCCTTTCAATAAATCCAATTTCGTAATAAACTTAGCAGACCCTATTTGATCGAGACAGTCATCTATCCGAGGCAAAGGAAAAGAGTCATTCTTAGTGTGTGCGTTAACCTTACGGTAGTCTACACACATACGGAACTTTCCGTCGGACTTCTTAACAAGGACTATCGGGGAGCTCCATGAACTAACGGAAGGTTGGATGAGATCGTGCTCCAGCATATATTTAATCTCCTTATCAACTATATCCCTCTTAACGGGATTCAGCCGATAAGGACTCTGATTTACAGGAGAAGCACTTCCAACATCTACATCATGCTCAAGAAATTTAGTTCGACCTGGAGAATTCTGAAATAAATCTGGAAAAGAAGAAATTAAATTAATTACATCCCTCCTTTGAGCAATCTCCAGATGCTCCAGCCCTTCCTTCAAAACTTCTAAATTTTGAATATTATCAAATAGAGCATCAGAAGGCACCTGATAAATTAAATCCTCCAAATCCTCTGAAGGTAATTCCATAACCTCAGCCACAGGTTCATAAACAATAGCGAGAGGATCATGACTATGAGAATTATACAGTTTTAACTTATTTATATGGAATATCCTGCACTTCCGTTTGGTCCCAGGAGCCTCTATTTCATAATTCACCTCTTGACAACTTCCTCAACACCTTCCAGGGTCCCTTATATCTTGGTTCAAGGAAATTGTCAGAGTCAACACTCAAAACTAAAACTAATTCTCCGGGCTCAAACGACCGTGCTTTAGATTTCCTATCAAAATTTAATTTCATAGCAGCCTGAGAACTAGCCAAATTTTCTCTGGCAAATTTCCAGGCTCTAGATAACTTTTTTCTCAAGTCCTCCACAAACTCTCCTACCTTCGCATCCCCTCCTCGACCAGTCTCAAGCATCTCATGAAAAATCTCTAAAGGCCCACGTATTTTGTGTCCAAACACCAGTTCGAAGGGAGCTACACCAGCTGAAGAATTTGGGTGATTTCTTAGAGCAAAGAGAGCAAAGGGAAGCCCTTTATCCCATTCATCTCCTTGTTCATAACAATACTTTTTCAAAATAGATTTAAGGGTCTGGTGGAACCTTTCCACGACCCCCTGAGTCTCCAGATGATAAGGTACGCTGGTCTTGTGCCGAATGGCCAGTTCAGCACATTTACCGTTAAATACCTTACTAGTAAAATTTGTACCGCAGTCGGTTTGAATTGTACGAAGGAGACCATACCTGGAAAAGAATTCAATTAGTTTGTCAAATACAACTTTAGAGGTTATCCTTCTCATTGGGAAGGCCTCAGGGAATCGAGATGCTCTATCCATAATTGTCAAGAGATGGGTAAATCCTGACTTAGTTTTAGGCAAAGGCCCAACCACATCAATAACTAATTCTACAAAAGGCTCACCTATCGCAGGAATTGGATTTAAGGGGGCTTTAGGAATAATTTGGTTGGGTTTCCCCATCACCTGACAAACCTCGCATTCGTTAATGAATTGTTTCACAGACGATTTTAATCATGGCCACCAAAAACATTTTACCAACTTTCGAAAAGTTTTACATACACCGAAGTGGCCAGAAAAAGAATCATCACGTGCAAGACTCAAGACAGACCTACGAAATTGAGATGGAACAACAATTTGTTCAACACTAGATGTCTTGCTCAGATCATCAGTTGAGGGACGACTAATCCGGTATAATAAACCATTAATTACACAAAACCTGGGTTTAGTCAAATCCGAGGTGTCACCTAAATCAAAACTAAATTCCTTTTTCTGAGCTTCAATAAATGAAGACCTATCCCAATCGGGTCTCAAAACATTGCTAGCTACACTACTACTACTACTACTGTCTAAAGACCCGGGCCTCTCTATGTCTACTTCTAAACTACTTAAGATTAAATCATCGTCATTATAGATTAAATTTGCAGCTTTTGCTGCTGCACAGGTTGTTACTGCAACCGGACAGGTGTGCACAGACAGTATGGGGAACAACTCCTGTCCTTGGCTATTTAACATATCGTTACCCAAAATGCCGTCAATTCCAGGAATAGGGAGACTCTCAACAACTGCCAACTCTGTCACTTTATCATAACCAGGGAAAGACAATCTGACCTCCACTAACGGAGCTGAAACGATAGTGTTCGGGAACCCTCCCAGAACAACAAAATTCCCTGTATATTCAACTAAATCTTTCAAAGAATCTTTCAAAACCAGAGACCGAGCTGACCCTGTGTCCCTCAAAAATTTCACACCAATAGTTTCAGAAGTAGATATTAATTTACCAGGCCAAATATACTTATCATAAAGTAGTCATGACTCCTTTCTGCTAGAAGACTGACTACTGCTACTACTACCATTACTAGTGCTAGCTACTGGACAGTTTTCTATGATGGGATTACTGATAACAGGTTTACAAGTAGATGTTAGTGACACAGGATTATTATTATTCCTTTGGAGGTACCTTCTGGCATTACACTGTGCCTGATAATGTCCCTGCTTATTACACCAGAAACAAGTCCCCCTACCTCTATTATTCATATTACCTGGGCCAGAACCAAACCTATTATCTTTGAAAAAGACATGAGTGTCCTGTCCACTCGAGACTTTTCCCTGGTTACTATCGGGCTTATGATTTTTATCTAGTGGGTTACCCTGCCCATGAGTATTCACAAAAGAGCCTGACCTCCTCTGAAAATTAACTGGCCTAGCAGATTGAAAATTCACATCCTTATTCCCAAAACTACCAGACCCAGTTCGATGGGTCAATACAAACTCGTCAGCAATTTGGGCGGCCTTACCTAAATTAACAGCTTTTACCTCTTCTAGATAAATTTTCAGTTCCTTTCTGCATGACTTCTTGAATTCTTCTAGAAGCATGAGTTTCCTCAAAGAGGAGAAAGAGACCACCTGGCGGCTTTTTAACCAATCATCAAATTGTTCCTCCTTAAGCCTAGCAAATTCCACATAAGTATGGGAGGCCTGCTTCGTAAAATTTCTGAACTTAAGGCGATAAGCCTCAGGAACCAAATCATATGCCTTGAGGACTAGAGCCTTAACCTTAGGATAGTCATGGGCTATACCTTCTTCAAGGCATTATACACTCTAATTGCCTTGCCCACCAACCTACATTGAGTTAGTACAGTCCACATTTCTGGGGGCCAAGACAACCGGGTGGCAACACGTTCAAATGCCTTGAAAAATTCTGGGACATTCAACTCATCAAACACTGGCACCAATTTCAAGACTGCACATACATTAAATTTATCCTGTGAGTTGCCCCGAGGTGTACTAAAATGATTAGAGTTGCCCTGCAGCCTAGCAATTTCTAAATTGATATTGGCCATCTCCAATTCATGCCTCCTCACCCTCTCATTCTCCTCAAATTCTAGTTTTATCAATTCTATCTGTTTACATATTAAATTAAATTCACCGTACTCCTTGGACTCCACCAAAGGACGAACAGGAACCAGAGGATCTTCTGGCGCAGGGTTTTCTACAGACATGAACGGATTAGTGGAAACATTTATTTTCCGAAGCAAACTAGCGTGACCCTCTTAAATAGTTCCTGTCCGAGGGGGATCCTCAAACAAAGTTAGACCTACATTAACACTTATTCTGTCATCATCAATCATACTACCCTCATGCTCCGAGTCACTACTACCTGAAATCTCATTCTCCCCAACAAAATGTTCACCCTCAGCCAGACCTTGAGCAACTTTACTTTTAACAGCTACCAACAATTTGTTTTTTGTATCCGCTGCCCTCAACGGAATACCTAACCACCGGGCACAACTTACTAAACAAGCCTTATTCAGTACTGGCAGATGTTTTATACAATCAGCCGACCCTAAAAACTCTGCAGGGTCAAACATAAAATCCTCCATTGTACCAAAATCAGCAGGGGAGAAAGGTAATACTCTACAACTAAAAAAAATATTGCCAAATTAACAAAGTGCTGTTCCATGGAAAAACACTGAGTACACATGAGAAAAATCCTGTCACGGTCGCCAAATTGTTACAACCCTTGGGAATTGTTTCAACCCTTGGGGTTGTTATAAAAGTTCTTATTATAATAATTGTTGTCAGTAATAAATGTAACTCAGTGCTAAGGGTCAGTGGAAACAAACACTCAAGAAAACTTAACAATATTTAATAGTGAACAAATACAAAAATTTAAATCAACCTTGTTTCATGTGACAAATACCATAACTCAAAAACAAGGAAGGACAAATACCAGTCCTTAGAATCACTCAGGATTCCCTAAAACTAAGAAACTAAATCCTAACAAAGAAAGGGGAAATAATAGTTATTAATAATTGACTTGTTTGGGTCCAACAACTTTGCTGGCCAGACCAAAAGAACTACCCTAATACTAATCCAAAGAGAGAAGGAAGGCTGAGTATAAAACAAGAATACTATTATAAATCCTACCTAATAACACAAAGCTAAACACGCAAGGCCTTGTCTATAGTAAAATCACTGGGTGACGTTATATAATCACGACACAAATATATCAAAATATAAATAGGTATATGATTAAATAATGCAAATGATATATATAGTTTTTCTCACATGAGTGGATGCATCAGAGAAGAGAACAAAACTAGGGCCGTGATCTACTCGCAAAACAGCTATCAGGGCAGGTCCTGAATGCCAGAGTAATACCATAAAGGGAAAGGCGATCCCAAACGAAAATCAGAGACACTCTGTCTTACCTGGCGTCAGCCTCCCTACAGGCCATCTCACGAGCTAGCAAGCTCCCAAAACCATAGCAGCTGATTGGAGACGAAAGCGACGCCAACAATTCCCTGGGAAAGGCAGGACTGGCTCAAGTGCAGGTGACAGGAGCACCTGCGAGTACCTTATTGACGTACTCAAGCCGCAGTTAGAGGCAGGAGACACTCGAGTCGCAGGTGACTAGAGAACATGCAGACAGCAGACCAAGGCGAGGATCCAAAGCGTAATCCAAAGAATCATCATCCAAAATAAACAGCCAAATAATCGTCATCCAAAATCCAAATCAGTATGCTGCTCAAGGTATAATATCAGTGGAGTGCTAACCCGAACTGAACTCTGTCCGAGCACAAATGTCCAGACCTCACCAAGACACGTTCATAAACACTCGTATAAAAAATAGAAAAACAATCGTTAAAACGATAGTTCGGTAATATAAACAAACGGGGAGGAGGCGCCTAACCACACTGAGAAACGTTAAACTAAGCACTTTACCCTAAACACTTAAAATGACAGACAACGGACACTTAAATGACAAAAATAATATAAGCAGATGCTCATACAAAACAAAGGCTATTCTGCCACAAAATGATTCTTAAAAACTAGTAATTAAACCTAGAAAAACAAGGCTGATCTAAATTCATAAAAGGCAAATAGAAATAATCTAGTCTTTTCTAATAGTAAGGTAACTAAGAGGGGAGATCACTACAGAGGCGGCAGAGCCAAGATGGCCTCTGCAATAGTATTTTTGGTGAAGTGTGTGAAAATTGTGTTGAATGGGTAAGCATACATATTCTTTGGCCAAAAGGGTGGCTTGACTGTATTTTGAATATTGTTTCAGAGATGTTCTATTTCATTTGACCATTTTATTTTTGATTTGTAATCTTTGCTTATCGATATGTTCTCCTGTCTTCCTATAGGCGGTTCTGAGGCAAAGGGGATATGGGAACTTAAATGATGTTCCGTGGTGTTACTATGGAGACTGTATTATGACTTGCCCAGTTTTATGACTAAAATAATGTGGGTTACTGTAGGAGAAATATGGAGTGGGTTATCTGAGTTCAGTCTTTCATTTTATCATTTTGTTAAAAACC
>NC_087210.1:67241607-67254107 GCF_015104395.2 Macrobrachium nipponense
TTTAACCAAGTGGTTCATAATTAGGAGAAGTTTTTTGTGTCGTTGGTTACAAGCTAAGTGATTCCATGACGTTTCTTTGCAATCTTATTTTCCAGTCAAGAACAGACCAAGCATTATTATGTATTTTTTTCCAGAATAGCAGACAGATTATGTGTCTACCAAACAATCTCAGGTTTTTGCCATCCGTCTGAATTTCTTTATTTATCTCTTAATAGTTTATATTTTGAGATCATATTTGCTTGGTGACCTCTGGATGTACGTTCCAGACTTCTAATTGTCTGTGTCTTATTACTTTCTTTTAGAAGTTGGCATCTAATTCCTGTATTCTTGTCTTTGAAATCTAACCTTTATTAGTCGAGTGGTGTTTTATTCTAATATAAAGTAACCATTTCATTACAAATATGATTAAAGCTTTACGCTGACTTGATCCAGGCCTTTCAGTGATATTGCTGTCACATTACATCTTCCTTTCATCCTCCTTTCATGTACAGCCCTCAGTGACCTTTGCACCTTCACATCTTTTTTCATCTCCTTAGACATCGTTTGATGTCACTTGTAACCTTGTATGTGGGCATAAATGTCTTGGTTCGTTCATAATTAGGTATGAGTATATCCTGTTCTTTGGGTCTCCTGACCATTAAACTACACGCATTTCTAGTGATGTAATGATAGCAGATGTTTCTTCAGTAGGTCAACCTAAACTTTGCCAAATGTATTGGCACCTCTGACCATTATACCACAACTATGGTCATCCCTTTAAATTATATTATCCTCTTTGCTAAAATTCATAACACTGTATGGCTAAAATCGTCATGAGATGGCCTGATATTGAATTTAATTGTATTTCTTTGCAAATATCAGACATCAATGCTGGCCTTCATCCCATCATTAAATTGGATGAGACCAAAGGGCTTTCAGATGAATTGAAAAAATTATTATATTTGATTTCTTTATTGATTTTTAGCAGATAAGAGTGAAAGGTTTTTAAAAATCCAAAAATACTCAGAGATCTCTATTTTGACGTCAGCGAATCATAAAACAAATTGCCGTTGAATGTTATTCTTATTCGTCAGAAAACCAAGCAATGAAAAAATTCTATTTTGTTATTTTATATAATCATTATATCATAACACAATAGTTCTACCTGTTCTAATTCTATTCCTAAGAAAAGCAGCTTATATTTTATCGTATTTGTAAAACGTCTGATTACGGAAGCACATTTCTCCAAATGACTTTAAAATTGTAATGAAAAGTAGCATATAAGGATTCCTGCAACATTTTTTTCATAACTGTTTAATCAGGCTGGAATCTTTTAAAACAAATAAAGTAATTATTTTTTCACAATACATAAAATTTCATCGTCTTTTTATGTTTCTTTATTCTACTAACATATCATTTTCACTTTCAGAACATTGTTTTGTCTGCCGCCAAATGTCAAGCTTTTCGTTCTGAAAAGCAACGCGCATATTCGAAGTTTGTTAATTACGAAATGCAATATTGTTTGCTTGCAACATTCTGACCCCAACAGGATGCTGGGGAAATGGATTATGAATCATAGAAAAGGAGGAATTTTTTTCCAAAGGGCAACTGAATTTTTCAAAGGACAGGTCGACACTAAGTTTCTTATTCTCGAACGTAGAAAAAAATATATATAAGTGGAAAAATCTGACAGTGAATTGCAGCAATAATGAGAAGCAAAGAGAAGCAGAATGGAAACAGTTGAAGAGAGAGAGAGAGAGAGAGAGAGAGAGAGAGAGAGAGAGAGAGAGAGAGCGGGGGGGGTGGGGGTGGGTTACAATGAGGAATAACAGAATAGAAGGAAAGCAGATTGTAAGCAAACGAAGAATGCAAGAAGCGAAGAAAGTGAACAAACCAAGAACGAGAAGTAGGATACACTATCAGCAGTTAGAATCCTTCATTTCTTGTCTAATTGCCACTTCAAATAGCCCATCTAGCCACCGCATCTGTGCGCGGAATTCCCACTTCACATAATTCGTCCCCTCAGCCGAGTTGCGGCAAGCTTATTACGCCAGATTTGAGAAGATTGCAGGAGACAACTCGATTTCAGAGTAGGAACTTGCACAAATATATCTATATAACCAATCCTAAGTATCCCATCCCAGCATGATGACTCTTACAAATGTCAGTGAATCAACAATTCAAAAGTTTGCACGAATGTTCTGTTATGTACCCAACTCAGATTTGACCCGAGTCAAAGAATACCATGCCAATGCAATACACTTTCTCTGCATTTGCCTAATTAACAAAAAATAAGTCCTGAAAACCTTATTAAAAGTTAGATAGGACAATCTAACTTACAGATTTGTAAAGTTGGGTCTCCAAGGAGTAGGGTAAACTGCTTGCAGTGCTTCGGAAATTATTTTTAGGAAGCCGTGAGTATGGAAACTAATGACACTGATCACATATTAGGGGAAAAATCCAACGATCCCTTAGGTTTCATTATCTAAAGCTAGACAACGGCGAAGGTAACAGGAGCGTGAGAATGAAAGAGAAAACGAAATAGAGCAAAAAAATTGCCGTAAGGTTCCAATGCTTTGTCCTAATTCACCCCAGCAAACACACGGAAAGCAAGTTGCGTAAGAAAGAAAGGGTTAACTGAGGTAACATAACCACAGAATTGCCAGCAGGACTAGATTTACAATAATTATTGGAACTTTTCACTCTATGAACCTCCATAAGAGCGTCATTGTATTTCAGCAAATAATTGTCACAAAGGCGTCAGAAACTCCGTATCTATGCAATGATCCTTCCAACAGGACCCGGTAGGGGTCCAACACCAGCTCTGCCGCGCTATGCAGGAATTAACCAAAGCACTGAGGAACGGACGCCGTATTGCACAACTATCAGGGAGTCGAAAAGACGTAATTCCTGTGTACGTAATGATGGATAATGTACGCGAGGTAGCCTAAGAAAGATTCAAAAGAATTTGATAACAAAAGCATACATTTTAATGACTCCCTGAATACGGAAGTTGTTAGGAAATCATGCAAATGGAAGATTGAATACAACATGATATATCACGGGTTTTAAAATAATTATAACAAACTTTCTTCTTAGTAATCAAATTAGAACAACTGAAATAGCGAGGCCTCCCAACGGCAGAGTGTAAATACGTGCATTGACATGGCATATGCGGGGTTTTCATTCATCGTAAGACAGCTATTGACCCCGATTTCGATTTACATATCCTAAGATTTATGGGATCATCTTCACGGTTCATTTTCGTTGGCGAAAGTTACACAAATACTAATCCGTAAATCCTCTCATCTCCCCTTACTAAATAACGCAGAATGAGAGCAGAGGCCTTCAACACTTCAATTATTAGGTAATCTTATATAATTTCATGCTACTTACTACTTACACTTGAATTTCTGTCCAGATCAGTCTCAGTCAGTGCAAGGATAATGTGAGCGAACTCTCCGGCTTAGTGACAACAGAATGTACTCATAAAATGCTCTGATGGAACCTCCTGACACCCAAGTTCGCACAAAGTGACTGGGACGTTGAAATTGTTTTCCAGTCTAACGTGAAATAGATGTGTGTTGCATAGGTGTAGTGCTTTGCAGTTGTTTGGTCATTCTGACATTAGTCATGCAACCTTAAAAGTCACTTTTGGTTAATATATAATTTTAACCTTTGTTATGGTTAGGTACTATTTTTTAAATTATTTATGCGATGTTAACATATGATCAAATAAGACAATGTAACTTTTAAGTATGAAGTTTATGATCAACACGTATTTACGAGCGTAACCCTTATACAAAATCCCCTAATTACACGGTAATTGCTGGATTTTAAGCCGCGATGCGTTAACCACAATTTACCGAGGCGAACGTTTAAAATTAGAATGAAGAAACTTTAATTTTTACTAGTTATTAAGGACAACAATGTTCTACACAATAGGTCCAAATACTGTTTAATTACGGAAGGAAAATGCAGAGGAGGGCAAAGCTGCTCTGCTAAGAAAACTCCTTTTATCACGTAAAACATTGTAATCCGGCTCATCAAACGCTTCTCTCTTCAAGCAGATACACGAAGCAATGAAGCAATAAAAAAAATTGAAAAGTCAGCGGCGCATCGGATGAGTTCCCAGAACGATCAAAATAGCTTGGAACTACAATAAAACATTTTTTTGAGGAATTTTTATATTCTCATTTTTTAAGTGTTATATTCATATTGCATTCTCCACTCTGGGAAATAAAAAGAAATAAAAAACTTGATCCTCTGTGGAAGAGTCATATGAAATGGGTTTTCTGTTCTTCATGGTATAGACCGTCGTCGAACTGTGAAAGGGACAATTGAAAGTAAACCAACTGATTGGCGAAACTCGAATTGCTGTTGACAAACGATATAGTTCTGTAGTTGTCTAACCCAACAAGCTGACATTATTTTTATTTTATTGATATTTTTATTATTGTTATTATAAAGAATCAATTAATCTGTAGTTACTTCATTCCTTTATTGATATTATAAAGAATCAATTAATCTTTAGTTACTTAATTCCTGTAGCATTTACTCGGAACTCTCTCTCTCTTGAAAACAGTCAAACTCTATGCTATTTTCACAAACACGAGCACAAGCAGCGCGCACACAAACACATACATGATTTATATATTATATATAATATTATATATTATATATATATATATATATAAAATATAAATACATACACGTACATATACATATACATAAACATAAACACACACACACACACACACACACACACACACACACATATATATATATATATATATATATATATATATATATATGATATATATATATAATGTGTGTGTGTGTGTATATGTACGTATATATATATATATATATATATATATATATATATATATATATATATTATATATATATATATATATATATATATATATATGTGTGTGTGTGTGTGTGTGTGTATGTATATGTACATATGTATGTATATGTGTATATATATATATATATATATATATATATATATATATATATATATATATATATATATATATATATATCTTATATCTTAAAAGAAAGTGTGGTGGTGAGTTGTTGATCTCAGCTTTTTCTGCTTAGAGACAGGAAGGCTTAGTCAAGCGCTTGATTCCTCAAGAGTGCTGAAATGAAAAAACAGTCAGAATTGGTGACCATGCGATATGAGGCTGACGACTTTTCAGAGATCACATGATTGGGTCTTGCGACGCGCTTGGTTGCTATGGCATTTCGAAAGGTGCGTCCGTGTGTGTGTGTGTGTGTTCGTAGCGTGTGGTGTATGGGGCCCAAAGAAGAGGGCACACTCTTTGATTACCTGTGTCATGGTATAGAACAAACATTTGGAGAGGATTCGAGGACACACCCATCGCAAGATAGAGTAACATAAGACTTTGGAAAAGTTACCCTTTGAAAAGAGAGAGAGCTGTGTAGTGTGTACATGTTCGTTTTAATTATCTTTCACATGTTGGAGTGATATAATAAATGTCTCTTTATTTCAGATGGGTTCATGGCATCATATAAGAGAAGGGGTTCTCTAAAGACTTTGACCATTTAAAATGCATAATTAATCAGACTGTGAGATTTAGGGGATGTGTTTACTTAATCTAGTTCAGGAGAGGAGAATGACAGTTTACGGTTTTTTTTGAGAGTCAGACTTTATTCTTGTTTTACTCCATTTTATATTTATTTTGTTCCATTTAATGTTTAACTAATTTGGGTAAATAAAAATTATATTTTTATATCTACGAGGATTCATTAGCCCAGCTTGCATTTTTAGCTTATGCCAAGGATTATCAACAAATAGAGGTAAGATAGTTGCCTGTTTGTTTAATTTGTTTAAAAGAGTGTCATTTAGTCATAAAAGCTAGGCAAGAGGTGGTGGCAGAGGTAAAAATCTTTTTATAGGCCGTAGGTACGCTTCTGAAGAGCCCATAGCTAGATAAGGCATATTATTGGGAAGAAGGGTTGTAATTATGTCACAGGCAACTCCTGTTATTGCTGAGTTAGGGATTAGGGTCTCAGGGTTCGAGACGGTGTATCTCTCTGTGTGCCAGCCAGTGTTCCTAGTCAACAGCTAGCATTATTGCTGAGTTAGGGTTAGGGACTCGAGGCGAGGCTGTGTGTCTCTCTGTGTATGCCAGCCAGTGTCTCTAGGCAATGCTTTGTGTGAAGTTATGTTTCGGGTTTCGGAGAAGTGAGGTGTAATTTTTTTGCCATATTAAAGTGTTTATGCGTGTGGCGAATAGGTTACGAGCACTTGCAATGGGTAAACAAGTTCGGGCTCAGGTCCTATGAAGACGTGAGTGTATGATTTCATATGTTTCCTTTCTTCTCTTTTTATTGGTGTTAATTTGCTCAGAAGTGTGTTTTTGTTTTGATGTCCCTCGAGATTTGGTGGGCGTTGGTGGTTTTGTGGTAACATATGCGGGGATATTTGATTTTGTGGGTTACGCCCTGGAGAGAGAGAGAGAGAGAGAGAGAGAGAGAGAGAGAGAGAGAGAGAGAGAGACAGAGACAGAGAGAGCGTCTGAGAGAGAGCGAGTGTCTGAGGAGAGAGAGAGAGACAGACAGACAGAGAAAGAGAGGCATCCGGGCAGATGGTTTTGCTGAGCAAAGTGGTTTTTCTCTCGAACTGTTTTTTTTGTCTTCTGTTTTCCTGTTTTTTTTTCCCCAGTGCGACCTTGTACTTCATATTAACAGCTGTTCATATGGTGATTTACTGGGCGTGGTGCATTTTTGTTTTTTATCTTTTATTGGGTGATTTTTGGTATTAATTTTTCTGGATTGGGATCTGTGTCTGTATAAATACATTGATGTTATTAGGTCGGGGAGGATCATAAGGTATAAGGACTTTCGTAAAGAGAGCAAAATGGCTGACGCAAGTGGTACGCAGACTCTGCTTCACCTCATTACGAATGTTAGTGCCGAGTCCATTTTGTGGGGTTGTGGACAGGGTTCTTTCACAGCCGGTGCAAATCTTTATTGAAGTGGTATATAATTAAAGCACCAAAGGGATACCAGATGATGTAGAGGCATTCAGAGAGGCGAAAGCTTTGTTAGATTTCATAAGGGTGATCTTTCCTATCGTTGCAGGAGTTTTCAGTATGCAAAATGTCAGTCATGGGCTGATTTGCAAGCATGGCTATATGAAATACGGAAAGGCACAACTAGCCCCATCGAACATAGCTCAAAACCTTTTGACTCAGTGGAAGAATGGATAGAAAAATTGAAAACCTCTAAGTGGGTTAAAAGGGGTAGTGTCTCACTTGACAATTTACATAAACTGATCCATTTTGTGATGTTGTTGCACAACGTACCGGATGCAATAGTGGATAGTTTTGATTAAAAGATTGAACCTACATCAGACGAAGAATTAATTTATGCCCAAATTCAGAAACATATGTCTATATATCCCACTGTAGATAGTACATTTTTTAATGGGACAGGCCTGAGAAATACGGTGCAGAGAGACAGAATTTTCTTCTCCCCATTTGTGTGCAAAACTTGAAAATAATAGAAGATCGATCAATCAAAAGCAACAGCAGTTGCGTTGCTACAATTGTAATAAACCTTGGCACTCAAAGAAAGTGTGTAGATTTAAATGCTGTGGAATGTGTAAGAGTGCGGATTACTATTGGCAATCTTGTCCGTCTCAGATACGGAAAGATGCGAGACCTACACCTCAAAGTTCTGGGCGTTATAATATGAGAACTTCCCAGGCAGGTCACTTAAGGGGGCAAAGGGATCGCCGAAATTTTTGGAGGGCCGATCAACAAAAAGTGTACAGATGATTTGTATGTGCCATAGTGGTCTCGTTGGGGACGCCTTAGAGCCCAGGCTTATAGTTTATGGAACAGTGGGGGATGTGGATATCGCGATCTTTATAGATACTGGTGCGTCTATAAATTTAATGGACTTATAACCTTTATTAATCTATGTTCTCCCATTGCCCTTTGAAGCCCTCAACAGAGACGGTGTGTGATGTGCAAGCCCATACATTAAACACCCTGAGTTGTGTTCGAATACAGTTTACTCTCGGTGATAGAGTATTAATAGAACCATTTTTGGTTATAAAAGGGTTTGCGTTGGGCAACAGACTTTTGCTGGGTCATCCTGCATGTAGGAGGCACAAGATTTCGATCCATGCAGGTGTTAATGGTATAATGGTTGGAATACCTGGTGTTTTTCTTCCTTATGAGGACGTGATTAGAACTGAGGATATGGAGAGTATTAAAAAGGGGATGTGTTTTGCGGTGCTAATGGTGATGATACTGGGATTATGGGGAGTGGTAATATCAAAACCCACACTGATGATACATGGAATAACTGCGGTGATGTTATGTGAGATATTGGAGGCAATGGTGGTAAAAATTTTGGTGAATGTGACAATGGCATTATGGGTGGTGATACTGATACTAATATTGATATTATTACCGATACTAACAATGGGGTAGATGTAATGAGAACCACGGGTGGTGATGTTTATGGGATTGTGGAACGGGGAGGTACTAACCACAAATATAAAGGCGTTTTATCAGAGGATGTTGTGTTAATGCCAGGTTCAAAGACTATGGTAAAAGTCAAGCTGAGGGAAGTGAGAAAACCCGCAGATGTGTGTGTAATTGAGGGTAGTTAGAAACTAAGGGAGATTATTAGCACGGCATCAGTGAACAGTGTATCAAACACTGGTGTTACATGGTTAGAATTATTGAACTGTAATGATACAGTTAGGAAATACCAAAGGAATACATATGTGGTAGATCTCCAAGATTGGAGTAATGGCAGTGGTTCAGTGGCTATTGTACACGGGAAATCTGAGTTTTCAGAGGCAGAAATATTTAGAGAACATTTAGCTAATGCTGAATATAGTGAGCATGTTGAAGCGGTAAGCGAGCTCTTGGCAGAATTTGGGGATACAGTAGCCTTACAAGGTGATAAACTGGGATTGACTAATGTGGTAGAACATAAGGTAAACTTAGAGAATGGCACAAAACCTATTTATATTCCTGCATGCCGCATACCGTTCAAAATCAAAGAACAGGTAGAGAAAGAGGTCAATAAATGGGAAGAAGAAGGAATCATTAGGCCTAGTGTGTCTTCATACAACTTTCCTCTGTTAGCAGTGCCTAAGAAGGATGGTTCTGTCTGTGTATGCCAAATGAAAAAAACAATCCCTGACCGTTATCCAGTCACGTGCATACCAGATCTTTTTGTAGTAATCGGGGGACATAATATTTATAGCTCAATTGATTTAGCGCAGGATTTTCTGCAGGTCCCTCTTAGTGATAGTAGTAAGGAATATACGGCTTTTTCAGTGCCCAAGGGACACTATGAATTTACGCAAATGCCGTTCAGGTTATCGGGCAGTCCGAGGACTTTTACCAGGTTGGTAAACACAGTTTTGTATGGGTTATTGGGTAAAAATTTTTTTGTATATATGGATGATATTTTATTCGCAACAGACACGATCGTGCAACACCTGGAAGTACTTACGGAAGTACTTAGGAGGCTTAGATTAGCGGGGTTGAAAATTAAGCTAGCTAAGTGTTCATTCTTGAAAAAGCAAATCACATATTTAGGGCATGTCATATCCAAGGAAGGGGTAAGAGTAAACGACGATAAAGTCAAAGCAATAGTGATTTTTCGCACCCCGAGATCAAAGAAAGAAATTAAGTCATTCCTGGGTAACGCTGGTTTCTTTTGGAGGTTTGTGAAAGGGTTTTCTAACGTAGCAGCTACCCTAACAGATATATTGCGGGAAGACATTCAATATCAATGGGGGAAACCCCAGTCCGAGAGTTTTCAAAAGCTTAAGGACGCGTTAATGAATCCCCCCCAGCTCTGAAATTTTCAGATTTCAGCAAACCATTCACATTAGTGACTGATGCCAGTCAGGAGGGTATAGGTGCTTGCCTTATGCAAAAGTTTGATGGGAAATTCAATCCCTTAGCGTTTTATAGCAGGAAGTTCAGGACAATTGGCAGCAATGAGAGATCAATGGCTACCATAGATAAAGAAGCCTTTGCAATAGTATCAAGTTTGGTTCATTTTAAAATGCTACTGATGGGGAATAAAGTAGAAGTCCTTACAGAACACCAGCCATTGTTGGATCTTTTTAATAAGCCCAATTTGTTACCTAAAAGAGCTCGATGGTTTCTAACTATCAGAGATTTTAATGCAAAGCTCAA
This sequence comes from Macrobrachium nipponense, assembly GCF_015104395.2. Taxonomy (NCBI): domain Eukaryota; kingdom Metazoa; phylum Arthropoda; class Malacostraca; order Decapoda; family Palaemonidae; genus Macrobrachium; species Macrobrachium nipponense. The sequence continues at coordinate 67,251,801 of NC_087210.1, forward strand.
ATATATAGAAGCAAATTAAATGTAGTGGCAGACGCCCTTAGTAGAAGTTTTTATGACACAGAAGGATTTCAAGTTGCGCTAATCACTAGCGAGTCTATGCAATGTGATATGAGTCTCATAGAGCAAAGGCAGGATGAAGATGAAATTCTGGCAGACGCAAAAGCGTTTCTTAGAGTGGAATTAGTCAGGAAACATTATGTTACCTTTTTCAGGTTTAGAGTTAGAAGGTAATCTATTGGTCAGGAAAATTAAATATAAAATGAGAATTAGTGAAAGTAAAGGAGACACGACACAGATCGTAATTCTGAAAGTCCTAATTCCAGTGGTTTTGGATATAGTACATTGTAGGTTCGGTAGTCCGCACTTGGGGATAGAAAAAAACGTATAATGAGGTTCGTGCTAAATATATTTGGAAAAACATGGGGAAAGATGTGGAAAAGTTTGTGAAAAACTGTACAGTATGCAATGCATGCAAACCTGCAAGGATAACTTCATGCAAATTAAGGTCATATTCGATACCAAGTAGACCTTTTCAGAGAATACATATGGATATCCTAGGAAATTTTTGTGAATCTAGATATGTGAATAAGTATTTGTTAGTAATAATAGATGAACTTATGAGGATAGTAGAAATTTTTCCACTTAAGCATAAAACGGCTGAAGAAGTAGCTATAGCATTCTTCAATGGTATCATTTCCAGATATGGCTCAGCCGAGGTTTTATTGACCAACAATGACAGAGAATTTGTGAACAAAACTTTAGAATGTTTAGCAGAAGTCATGGGGATACAGAAAGTAACAATTATTCCATACAGACCTGAAGCTAATGGGTTGTGTGAACGAGCAAACAGGAAAGTGCTCGAAGCTCTCAGGAAGACTGTAGGGGGTAATGATAAAAACTGGGACAGATATATTGATTTTGTTAGACAATATTAACACTGTGGTTAGTGATTCCATTAAAATGTCTCCGTTTGAAGCTTTGCTTGGTTGCCCAGCAAGAGGCACGTTCGATCTGTTAACTATACCTCATCATGGAGAAGATACAATCAAAGCATTAATATCTACAGCGAGAGAGAGACTTGCTTGTCTTAGCCACAATCTCGAGGCCACGACTCAAGAAATGGTAGAAAGAAGTAATAGCAAAACATCTGATCCTAAGATCAATGTTGGAGATAAGGTATTTCTAAAAATCAACGTGAGAAATTAACTAAATTACTAATTGGGTCCAAAATTTGAGGGTCGTTTTAGAGTCATTGAGGAAAAGACTGGAAACAGATTTGTAGTCTTAGAGGAAAAAACGTTCGGTCAAAATTAACACACATGTCAAAACTGAAAAGAGTTGGTTGTGATAACTAATATAATGTCGCGCAGTTGCATTATTTTCTTTTTCGCAAATTGTTAGTGAAATGTGTTTAATGGTTTTTTCTCTTTCATTTCTTCTACCATTTTTCTTATTATGCACAAACTGCGGAGTTTTAGCATAAGATTCAGAGGTAAATATTTCACGTGGAAAATCGGGTTGAAAATATGGCAAATTTCTGTTAAGCTGAGAAATAGTATGATAAGCCCGTGGTGGTTCCTGTGTGTATGGGTTTAGTGGGGCTGAATTTTTTTTTTTTTTTTTTTTTTTGTCTATAATCTTTGGCGGTGGATTTTTTCAGTGGTTATAATTTTGTTGGCGGTGATCTGTGGTTTTACGAGCCAAGAGGGGGTTATTGTGGTTTTATGGTTTCCTGTGATTTTGTATCCCGACGAGGTGGTTATGCGGTTTTATATACTTGTGGCAGTACCATGAATGAGTTGTTTTCGAGGACAATTTTTGGGTACCTTTGGTGATGTCCTAGGGATAATTTTGTGGAATGTGGTTATATAGTATCAGTATAGAATTTTTGGGTCATTTGGAGAGTAACGATTTTTGAGGTTGCAAGTCTGACTAGACAAATCTATAGTACGATTTGAGCACATAAGGTATTCACATGTGGATTAATGCTGATATGCTGTGATGAGACCGGTTGCTGATTTTTCCTTTCAGATTTGATTACTCGGAGATTCGCACTGTTTTCAGATATGCTGATTATGACATTCCATGGGGATGTATGTAAGGGGTCAATTTTGGTCGATGGGATATGTTGCGTCAGCAAATTCCATAACGATACATACTGCATTTGTGGGGGAAAGCGCTGGATTATATATATGTTTTTTTCTCTGTGTACATTTTGTAATGGGGAAAGTTCAATTATTATTTTTTTTTTCTTTTCCTACGAGGGATGATCGTAATTGTGGTTAATCATTACATAGCATTTTCTAT